>NC_081346.1:2095535-2222335 GCF_029784015.1 Lycium ferocissimum
ACGTGTCAAAATGATGCAGCATGCCTATTCAAATAAAAAGGCCAATGAAGATGCACCACGTGTACAAGTGACATGTTCCGGCCAATCAAATATCGGCATGTCAGCTTAATTCGAGTTGGTCGAAAAGTTCGTCCTTATCACAACTCCTCCATCCTACAACTATAAATAGGGGTCTCATAATTCGGAAAAAGGACGGGGAATTCTAACTAGAAGCCGAGAGAGCTCGTGGATCAAACGCCGCGATTTCTCTGCCGAAAGCATTCAAGCACTCAAGTATTTCTCTAGAAGTTCTACGAGATCGGACGAGGATTCAAGACCAAGCTCGAAGCCCTTGAATTCAAGTCCAAGTCAAAATTAAATCCATCAAATTCAAGATCAAGCTCAAAAGCCCTTGAATTTACTATAGAAAAGGCGAATCAGAGGAATCATAGAGATTGTAACACTCATATTCTGAAATTAAATACAACAATTGTTGTGATATTTTCCTGTCTTGATTATTATTTTCTCGACGCGAATTTTATTGTCTACAGTAGCATACTTACAAGATTTAAATTGGACTGAATGTATATTTCTCACTACTTATAGAAAGATTCATCTTGAGCTATTAAAGAGATTACTTTTAGTATTAGGACTAAGACGATCTTTGTGCCAAAAACCAGTGAAAACAATGTTCAAAATCAGTCCAAAACTGGTCCAAAATCAGTCCAAAACTGGTCCAAAATCAGTGCCATGCCATTGTTGGAAGAAGTAATTAGGGAGGGAGTTGGGTTTAAAGAAACGGGTCAAATTATTAGGGGCGGGTTTGGATTTAATAATTGAATGGGTTTATTTTTTTTATTTATTGGTGAATCATAATATGACACGTGGTTGCTTTAGATTGCAAACAACCCTCAGTTAGTTTGAGGTATTTTGAGCCAAAAAAATAGGTTAGGAGTATTTTTAGATCAAAAGGTGGATGGAGGGTGTTTATGAACCATTTCCCATAGGATGAGGGTATTTTTAGCCCTTTTCCGTTAATTTTAAGTGTGGGATATATGATCAATAATAACATACCCAGTGTAACTCTATAAGTGAGGTCTGGGGAGGATAGAATGTATGCAGACCTTATCCCTACACCGTGGAGATAGAAGACTGTTCCCGGAAGACTCTCGGCTCAAGTGCAGCAAGTCAAAGCAGTTATGAAAAAAGAAATATGGCAGTGAAGAAATTATGACAACAAATAAGGAACGCCGTATAAAGCATTCATAAAAAGGAGCAGTATTAACAACTACTCCCTCCTCCCAATTTGTTTGAAGGTTGACTAGTTTGTGGAGGCAAACATCTTTTCCTTTGACCTAATTTTAAACATAGATTCTTCTAGTGTTTTATAATAAAATTTACATATTTGAAAACTGTATAAAAAGTAATATAAGTCTGCATAACTAATAATTCACAACATATGAAAAGAGCTGGAGAAAATTATAGTTAAAAAAAGAGCTGTTTGACTCCTCAAACTGGTTAACCTTTAAACAAATTGGACTAAGAGAGTATATAACTGAAACATAATAAACAATAGATGATAATCGTAATTAAAACACAAGAAACTGTAACAGACACAGTGCTCCAGACTGCCACCAAGACCCCACCGAAAAGGGATACCTCACTCAACTACATGGAATATTATAATGCGAAAATAAAAACATATGTCCCTCGAAAAAATTAGTTGCATTGAAGGATGGAAATTAAAGACCAGCACAAAATAGGGCCAAAAATGCAAATGACCCTCGATGCAATTCTAAAGGGCCCAATTCTAAAAGCCAACTGATAAATAAACCAAGCTCACTAGATTAGCCAGCCCCATTGTTAAAACAAAACTTTTGGGATTTGCCGTTCGAGAAAATGACAAAAATAGTCCCTCAATTATCAATTGAGCAGTTTTAATTTTTTAAGTTTGTCAAAAATGAGCACTTTTGATCTCCCCCAAATATTGACCAATATCTAATTATTAAATTTAATCGGAACTGTGGAAACCTTTTTTAACCATAAAAGACCAGATATTTCCTTCAAAATTCCAATACCATAGCAGAAGAACTACACCATACGCAAAAAATAGACTAAAGTAACGAAATTTACATCTCAAAATGTTGTACCAGACTTTTGAAATAAACCAAAAATAACATAAACTACAAAATATGTACTTTTAAATGTGAGTGCCCGAAAAATAATTTTCTTTTTCACAGACCGGATTAAATTTGACAACTAGAATTTGGTGAATAAGTGCTTACTTTTGGCAAACTTAAAGGACCAAAACTACTCAACTTAGAGTTGAGGAACTATTTTGAACCCACCCTCAAACATAAAGGATCATTTTTCTCATTTTCTCCTAGCCGTCCTATCCTTAAAACCTCCAAATATAGCACGTACTCGGAGTCGGAGTTGTTTCCCGGCACCTATTAAAAATGGCTACTTTAGGCCTTCGCTCCATAAACTCAAATACATGGCTACACAAATTCCGTATTCAAACGTCAATACGTTCACGTTCATTCACAACTCTCGCTTCACTTTCCCCAATTGAAGACACCGAAAACATTCAATTAAACGTAACAGTACCTAGCAGTACTAGCAACAATAACATCAACAATGACAAATCCAATAAGTCATTTTTTCCTAAACGAGGCCAAACTTTGGAGCTAGTATGTGAGTCACTTGCTTTTAAAGGAAAAGGTGTATGTAAAGTTGCTGATACTGGTTTTGTACTCATGTGTGATCGTGCACTACCTGGAGAACGATTTATTGGCCGTGTTACGCGTAAAAAAGATAATTACGCTGAGGTATACAATGTTTAATAATCTTTCGTCATGAATTAGTTTCATTTAAAATGTATATCAAATTGATATGAGAAAAATTGCAAGTTACAGTACTTTTTGTATAGTTATTGAATATCTGAATTTTATTGTAAAGTATTGAGTTGATCTAATGTAATTTAGCTTTGAAGATTAGTCGAGTTAGTTGTCACGTTTCGCTTCTGGAGAGTCAGATTAGGTAAATAGTCACCAGCATTTTAAAATGTATATCAAATTGATATGAGAAGAATTGCAACTTATAGTACTTTTTGTTTAGTTATTGAATATTCGAATTTTAATTGTAAGGTATTGAGTTGATCTAATCTAATTTAGCTTTGAAGATTAGTTGTCATGCTTCGCTTCTGGAGAGTCAAAGTATGTAAACATTAACCAGCAGTTTAAAATGTATTTTTTTCATCAAATTGATATGACAAAAATCGCAATTTGTAGTACTTTGTTTAGTTATTGAATATCTAAATTTTAATTGTAAAGTATTGGGTTGATTTAATGTAATTTAGCTTCGAATTCTTCAAATTGACACATGAGAAGCGAAACATATAAATTTTACTTGTAAAGATTGAGTTGATCTAATCCAATTTAGCTTCGAAGATTAGTCGAATTGATTCTCGAGAAGCGAAACATGACAACTAAGTTGGGACGGAGGGAGTACTTATTTTATTTTTGTTTTGAGTGATTTAGCTTGTTCTTTCTCTTTTAATTGGTGAGGATATTATAGAGATGAGAAATGTTTTACAAAAAAAGTCCTTTTTCTCCTAAGAGTTGACAGCACAAAATTTATAGTGATCTTTTATTACTTGTGCCAATGTGTTGATTGATGTTATGCTGGTTGATAAGGAGGGCAGGTAAAGAAGTTGAAGACAATAACACCTCATTTTGACTACGTTGAAGCACCGTGTGAATATGCTTTGCACTGTGGAGGTTGCAAGACACAGAATTTGTCGTATGAAGCCCAGCTCAAGGCCAAAGAGCAACAAGTTCGTGACCTGGTTGTTCACGTGGGCAAGTTTTCTGATCACGAGCCAGAATTTGCGGGTGCCATGAAACCCATTGTTCCCTGTGATATTCAATTTCACTACAGGAACAAGGTCAGTAAAGGATTTACCCAAATTTTTAGTTCGGATCTTCCTTCTATTTTGACTAGAACTTCTGCTTACTGTTACTACAAATGCAATCTAAGACAGCATTATTAGGCCTTTCTTGCTTTTTGGTTACATACTTTTGCTTTATTTATATATTTCTTATTTTTGCTATTGAGACCTGGAGTCTGAAGAATTCCACATACTTTTGAGTGACAGTGATGCATTCGGCTTGGTAGTCAGTAATTGATAGTATGAATCTATATTTTTATTTATGTTATTAAGAAACATTTTAATAATCAGATAATCTGTTCAATAGACAGAGAGGTGCATGTTTTTACCTCAGCAGGCATTAAATAATTTTACGTCTCTTGTATTCCACTTTAGATGGTATAATATACACACTTTTCTCTCTTGAAGTCAATGATAAAGATTAAAAAATTGGCAGTATATTTCCTTTACTTATAAAGAATGTTTTTGGTTTCTTTGAAGTCAACAATATATGTGAATGTGTCTATAGCACCTTTTCTTTGTTTTGTCCCCTTCTTATTTCACCTTCTGAATTTTCCTTCTTATTATTGTTATATATGCAAGGAATAATAGTTCTGATACTCAGAAAGCTAAGGAAAAAAAGAAAGGAAAAAAAAAGAAAATAAATTTTGAAGAGTGGAAAGCCAATATGTTTGCTTTGATTTCACTACTTGTGAATTGTGATGCAGATGGAATTCTCTTTTGGCCCAAAGGGCTGGGTACCTGCTGAACAGCTGCAAGAAAAATCTACTGAAGGATGTGTCTATGCTTTGGGTCTGCATGCCCCTGGTTTTTTTGATAAGGTTTTAAATGTGAACAAGTGCTTATTGCAAAGTGATCCAGCAAATGAGGTATGGTATGTGCCATTTGACTGTAGCTTAGATTGATTAGTTGCCAAATGTCTGCTTTTTTATTGTTACATGGTCTTTTGAGTTTTGATGCAGTTACCCTTCATGAGGTGTAGTACTTACCCTTTAGTGTTTTCCCTTTAGTAAACAATAGAATAGTGAAGCTAATCTCTTGTGTTATGAATGTTGAACAGAAGTTAAGTAATTATCTTTCTTCAATCCATTTATCATTTTGTATCTTAATTTTCTGATCAATTGAGGAAAGAATTGTCGTCGGCAATACTGTCCTCTAGCTCTTACAGATGTTAGATCAGAGTCAATACGGGATACTTTTGGGTTCTGTTTCTGCCTATATTTTACAGTTTCAACTGCACGAGCTTAGTGCTGGTTTATATATAAAATCCTTACCTTCTCAAAAAAGAATGTCCTCTAGCTCATATACATTGGTTTAACAGGATTCAGGACCTATCACTTATACCTGGCTCATTTTGACCTTTATGTGAAGATTTTCAGCTGCAAGAGTCCTATTGATGCAATGAGACAGTGCTAAGAGCAGCTTGTTTCGCTCATCCTTACTGTTCATAGATTTGAAGTTGGAACAAATTTTCCCAACTTCTTTTTCAATTCTGCTTTAGATTCGTCTTGACTTGATAACAGTGATATTGTGCTTTATTTTATCTTTTTTGTATGTCTAGTTTCTTGTATAAAAATGATTTTGTGAATTAGGTTCTTGCAATTGTGCAAGAATGCTGGCGGGATCCAGAGTTGGGGCTTTCTCCGTGGAATGTGTACTCTCACTCTGGCTTTCTTAAGCATTTAATGCTTAGAACAGGCAGGTATTTGGATCTTCTTCCAGGCCTTTGTGAATAAAGCATTGAAGTTTCTTGTAAGTTGTTATGCTAAGTATAAGTTTTTATTTGTGTTTGGTGGGGGGAGTGTTGGGGGGGTGGGGGTGGGGGAGGAGGTATGGCATTGGGGTGGCTGGTGGTTGAATCTTTGAGCAGCCAAGTAAAACTTTTAGTTGGTTACCTTATCAAAAAAACAAAGTTATACTTTTAAGTGGTTAGTTACAGATTTCCAGATCATGTTTTAAATCTGAAATACTTGGGTTCTTGAGCAAGGCTCAAGTCTTTCATTCTCAGATTCTTCCCTAAATTAAGGATTCTTTAGTCTCTGTCATTCTGCATATAGAGTTATTATATTTTATGTGCTATACCTTGGACCTAATAATTTGTCTTACTGCCTTTCCTTTCAGCAATGTTGAAACTGGTCTTCCTGAGCTTATGGTTAATTTTGTAACTTCTTCCGACAATCCTGAATACTTGAAGCCCCTTGTTGAGAAAATCACAACAATTCCGGAAGTGGTAGGTTAACATTATTGCAGATAATTTCATTCTTTTGTCTCTTAAGGTGAAAAAATTCCTTTAATTACTTAAAGTTACCAGTTTCAAAAAAAATTCCTTTAATTACTTACTCTGTGTCCAGACCCCACACTGTGGGATTTCACTGGGTATGTTGTTGTTGTACTTACTCTGTGAATCATATTACTTAGACCCATAAGGTGCTTTCATCCTGGGCCAAGTTCTGGTCTCATGAGTCAATTTCTTAATCAACTCTTCTCTCCACCACATTGCGTTCTTTTGAGATGCCACCTAACCTTCTATATTCCACAAAATAACTTTTTATTGGTCACTGTGTATCCGTTATAGAAAAATTCTCTATAGTATAAACTTTACTAAGTTTTGTACTTGATATAAAACAGGTAAGCATTGTTAACAATGTGAACACATCTATCGGCAACACATCTGTTGGGGAGAAAGAATATACATTGTATGGAAAATCTACCATCACAGAGATTTTAAGAGGGCTTACTTTCCAGATTTCAGCGAACTCTTTCTTTCAGACAAACACACGGCAGGTATTTGGTAAAGAAATGGCTAGGAGGAGTACCTTGATCTCTTCCGGTTACACTTTAGGACCCTGTTCAATCATCCTTTTCTATTTTACAAAGTTGGTGCTAAATGCAAACTCTTGAATTTGCAGGCTGAGATTCTCTATAAATTAATTGAGGATTGTGCCTTTCTTAAAGGAGATGGGTCTGAAATTGTACTTGATTTATTTTGTGGGACAGGAACCATTGGCCTTACACTGGCCAAAAGGTAAATAAATGTCTTTCCTGAGCTGCAAGTTCTTGATTTTGCTGATCTGACATTTACTTCTATTTCAATTTGCAGAGTGAAGCATGTTTATGGTTTTGAAGTGGTAGCTCAAGCTGTAGCAGATGCACGTCAAAATGCCACTCTAAATTGCATCAATAATGCAACCTTCATCGAAGGAGATTTGAATAAAATTGATTCAACCTTCGCCAGCAACTTGCCCAAGCCTGACATTGTTATCACAGGTTATTTCGTGTTTTTTCCCGATGGATGATATGTTCCATTTGAAGCTTTAACTTCCATTGCTTTAACAAAAACCTTGGTCCTATGACACTTAGGAATGTTTTAATGGTAAGGCCTCCCGGAACTAAATGTTTCTTAAGTTCCCAATTTACTACCTGGCAGCAGGATTTTTGTTATTTTGGAGTGTAGACAGCACTTATGATATCATATAAGATCAGTAGTCCTACTAGTATAAGAATATTCAGAATGCAATAAGTAACGTACTTGGAATTGTGAAAATTATTTAGAAAGGAAACATCGTCTCTGCCATTTTGAAACAGGATGTTTGATTTGCTTTTCGGCCAAGTCTTTAGGTTAGATTTCTGTTCTTGTCCCCTTCAAAAAAAAAAAAAAAAAAAAAAAAAAAAGATGGAACCAACATAAGGACTAGATGGCAAAGGAGAAGAACTTTGGTCACAGTTTGTGGTATGAGTCACAGTGAGAAGACAGTCTGAAGTAGTAGACCCTTGTACATATCTTTATAACTATAAAGGAAATTTCGAAGTTACATAGAATCTTCTAGACTCTTCTGCTTACAAGGTGTTAAGGATTCTTAATATTGGATTATTCTTCCAAAAAAGTAAATTTCATCGAAAAAAATTTAAAAAAAATTCATGTTTACGTAGAATGCTTATTCCAAAAGACAATGAAGAAGGAAGTTTTTTCCCTATAGTTAAATGTCTTAAAATAAAGCTGCCTCCCTGTGGTAGATAATGTTATGCAGGTCTCGAAATGAGATCTTCGATGGCATTCTCAAGTATGTTCTGTGAATGGCCTGTGAGACCATGATTTAGTGCTTAGTCTACTTGATAGTGATCACTTGTTCTTGGCAACTCATTGCTGATGGTCTGAAAGATTACTTACAGATGAGAAATTGCAATGTTTCTCCTTTTTTCTGGTGCACCGTTGGAGTTTCATAAACTTGCTTACATTTATATTATGTTGCTAAACCCGCAGATCCTAATCGCCCTGGCATGCACATCAAATTGATCAAATTTTTGCTAAAGTTGAAAGCATCACGCATCATTTATGTGTCGTGTAATCCTGCCACCTGTGCTCGTGACCTTAATTATCTCTGCTATGGTGTGGTGAGTATTTGAGTTTTCATAATAGCCCCACAAACATTTATAATTCACTCCGCTAAAGTCCAGGATATTTTCCAAATGCAGCCGGAGCAGAATATAGAAGGACATTACAGACTGATTAGCTTACAACCAGTTGACATGTTTCCTCACACACCTCATATTGAATGCGTTTGCTTGCTTGAGCTTCGGTGACAAACCAGTTCTATATCTTAATCACAAACTGGTTTGAATTTCTTGTGTCTGCAATTCGTTCTTGCTTCATCCCGGGACTGCTGGCCTAGATTCCTTTGGGATTTAGAAAGTGAAAAGAATACAAATGCAAGTTATGAAGCGGCAGTCATACGAAGTAGCAGGACTAGTGAAAAAAATGCTTTGTTCAATTGATGTATCTAAGAAATTTAGGATTAACAAAGATTCGTTTTAGCTAAATATTCTTGTAAAAGAACTTCTGTTAAGTAGTCAAAGCATATTTAATAAAGTTGGGTTGTAACATTAAAACAGTAAGTTTTTACTAAGTGGGCTGAAATGGGCTTAAAAAAGGGCCATAATTCAGTCCGCCTAATTTTCACTAAGCTTTAATTTCTTTGTTTGTTCTTTTATAATTCTTTACGTACCTAATAGAAATCTTTTTTTGTTTTAATTATGGCTGTATATAACATATGAAATAAGAGATATCTTTTTTTTTTTAAAAGATTTTGATAAGGGTTTTCATGGTCAACTTGACTACGTATCAGCTCAATTTTTAGATGGGTTGAAAAGGGTTAGGCTATGGGCTGAGCTTGTTATTTGGATGGTCATTGACCCGCCTAAACTTGGGCAGATCATGTTTTCATGGTTAATTTTGTCACTCCTGACCATTAGTATCCTCTCTAATTGAATTTTCATGTGATAGTACTTAATTTAATGAAATATCAAAATTTGAAACTCTATTTGGATAATGTGAGTTTAAATTTATGTTCTAAACTCGATGTAAAAATTATTACACAATTATTCTAAAATTAACTTATTGTAACAGAAATTATATTGTAAGAAGTATATACGTTATATTATTTTATTTATTATAATCATCTTCTTAATGATAGTAAATTTTTCGCACTTTTGGGCCTAATTAAAGACCAGCCCATTTGAAGGACGAAAATTAATGGTAAACTTGCGTAAATAACTACTTTATTGTCCCCTACGTTAGCTTCACTACGTGTATTTTCTTGTAGTTGAGTGGTACATTTTCGCAGTATTTGATGTATTTGAGTGTACGTATTCATTTTGAACTTTATTTGAATGTATCTCACATTTATTTGGCTCGTATGTTTTGTATCTCATATGTATTTCTTTTCTTGTAAATTACCATTCGGACCTACGTGTATTCAAATACAATATGAGTCAAATACATATGTACGAATTTTCGGAGCCAAATACATATGAAATAGTTGAGTGGTACATTTTCGGTATTTGATGTATTTGAGTGTACATGTTCTAATAGTTGTATCCACTTAAAATATGGGTAAATTAATGGGTAAAATGGATCACATGTGTTTTTGAACTTTATCTAGAAAACAAGTTGAATGTATAACCACCCTCACATTTATCTCTCAACTTTGCAAAACTAGACATTTTGTGAAAGTAGTAACTTTCAAAAATAGCAACTTTGCAAAAGTAATCACATTACAAAAGTAGCCGCTTTTTCAAAATATTACTTGTAAAAGAGCTACTTTTCAAAAATTCGTTTTGCAAAAGTATTCACTTAAGAAAATAGTCACTTTGTAAAAGTAGTCACTTTTAGAAAATAGCCACTTTGTGAAAGTAGATACTTTTTTTAAAATTCTTTTTTAAAGTAGTCAATTTTCATGAATAGTCATTTTGTGAAAGTAGTTACTTTAAAAACTATGTCAAAAGTACCATTTTTTAAAATAGCTTCTTTGTGAAAGTATTAAAATAACCATTTTGAAATGTGCCATTTCCAAGATAGTGGTCAATTTTGTAAAGTAGCCATTTTTTAAAGTGACACAAAAATGGCTACTTTTGTAAAGTGGCCATTTTTTGAAAAATGACAAAAAAGTTGCTTATTGCATTTTCGGTCGTTTTCCAAGAAATAAATTTTTACAAAAATAACCATTTTTATGTCACTTTATAAAAATGGTCAATTTACAAAAATAGCCATTTTTTGTCACTTTTAAAAAATGGCTAGTTTACAAACATAGTCAACTTTTGGGGTTGTCTTCAAAGTACAAAGTAGTCATATATGAAATAAAATATGTGGACGAAAAGTAATGTGGTTGGTTAGGTGATATTTTCCAAAAAACTTGGGCGTGTCATTGAAAAGGTTCGAGTTCAAAACTACACATGTTGAGGTGCAACTAACAGAGATTGGATTTGTGAACAAAATGGTAAATTAATCTTCTCCATACATGAAGCCAACATCTTTGAAGTAGCTTTGGATAATATGGATAATACAGTTAAATATGGGCTTGATGTATTTTGGTTTACCTCTCATGTCTTGGGTGCAAACTTATGAATGGTAATTTACAAAATTACTGTAGCTACTAAATATAAATAAATTAAAAAGATAGTTATTATCAATAATTACTTATTAGAAGTAGCTATGCCAAGTAATTAACCAACCTGGAAGGACAAATCGTGTAATTACTTCGGTAGGATATCTAATTTGGGCTTGACTTTATGTCTAGACTCAAGGTTTGGTATTTGACCGCTCAACCGAAAATAATTACAATCTCTAGCTACAACATTCAGTAATTATAAATAAAATATGTATATCATACATTATATATAAAAAATATATATTTACCGACTATTATTTTTATGGATGGGTACACAGTGTAAAAGTTTCTTTATTATATGTGACGCTGGCTCACATTTGACTGGTCACAAAAATTAAAGTATTATTATCTATTATATACTATGATCATAATTTACTGGTCTCAAGATCATTATCATTATCTACTGAGGAGGAGAGATGCCTGGCATCTCTGTCACTAGATCACTGATTCAGATGTCAAACAATAAAGAAAATCAACTCCCAAATTGCATAAAGCAATATTGATATTTACAGGTCAACAACCTCTCTGTATTCGCAATTAGGACGTTTGAATTGGAGTACAACTTGGAAAAAAAAAATTAACTCCTCTTATGAGATTCGCTTCTCTGTGTTGAGCTTTCCTTAAAGAGAATTTTGATAAAAACTACTCCCAGTGATACGTCAGGTTCCATCTTATAATTGCATGACAAGGACTAACGAGTGGTTTGGTCGGTGAACACTGAACTAATTAGTTATTGCGGAATTAAAACTGATGAATCATAATAGTGGGACTAATGATGCTAAAAGTATTTAGTCGATTTTATTGGCAGATGTTTAGTTTATTGGACTAAGAATGAGATATACAAGGTACAATATAAAATACGTACTTAGTTGTACTTTTATTTTCAATTTTAATCTTGAGGTTTTAAAGGACTTTGACATGAGAGTTTTTGAGAAGAGCAAATGTATCATTTTCGTATTTAATCCCGAAATAGTTATCCCACATATAGTGTGGGATAAAAATAATAACCCAATAGTGGTATAAACAATGCCGAGATTGCTAATTTTTGAATTTAATTCTTGATTATAGTCCCTATAATTTCTGGGAGTTCTCATGGTTCGATTTGAGTTGGTTTTTCTATATAAAAAAAAAAAAAAGTTTAACCAATTAATTCGATTTTTAATCAGTTCAATTTTTGTCAGTTCGTCGATTATTTAGTTTTTCTTCAACATTTTTGTTTTATCTTTATCTCGAATTCATGAAAGTTCTAGTATAGGGTGCCTTATAAGTGTTTCACAAGATCAAAAAGCAAAAGCAAAAAGCATCACACATCATTTATGTGTCGTGTAATCCTGCCACCTGTGCTCGTGACCTTAATTATCTCTGCTATTGTGTGGTGAGTATTTGAGTTTTCATATTAGTCCCATTAACATTTATCATTCACTATGCTAAAGTCCATGACATTTTTCAAATGCAGCCGGACTAGAATATAGAAGGACATTACAGACTGATTAGCTTACAACTAGTTGACATGTTTCCTCACACACCTCATTGTTCAATTGATTTACTACTATAAAGTTTAGGATTAACAAAGATTTATTTTAGCTAAACATTCTTGTAAAAGAACTTCTCTGGTTAAGTTAGTCAAAACATATTTAATAAATTTGGTGTATAACATTAAAATGATAACGCCGAACCTATTATCATGTTGAATATTAGTTATTTTCTCAACCCTTCACTCTATTCACTTAAATAAGTGTCATTATCTTAACCAATAGAGTGAGACACAAGGTCCCTTAATCATTTAGCTTTTAGACATTGGACGATTATGTAGGCATTAGTATTATTTTGCAAAAGTTTTTTCCCCGATATAATTGCATTGGCAAGCAAATGTCACAACTCACACGGCATCTTACAGACTACAGAGAGAAGCTTAGTAGTACAATAATTATTCTCTCTAATTGAACTTGCATGTGATAGAACGTTATTTAATGAACTAACCAAATTTGAAACTCTGGTTGACGTAAAAATTGTTTACACAATTTAACTTAGCTATATAAGTGTAAATATAAATTATATTATAAGCGTATGTAACTTAAATTTATTCATTATTATCATTTTTTTTAGTGATAAAGAATTTTTTCGCACTTTTTGGGATTAGTTTGTTATACTTCTAAGGGGTCGTTTTGTAACTAATATATGTAAATTAATTTCGGCATAAAAAATCTGATAACCCACGCAACTTTTCTGTTTTGCAACATAAAACTCTATATATTAAAGTACTAATATAATCTTTTGCGTTAGATATTATATTTTATGAAAGATATAAATATTAAGAATAATTATAATTGTAATACTTGGAGAAAAATATCCACACACAAAGATTTCTCTTATAGATGAAAAACTCCTTTTACGGCAATGTTGGGAAATTGGTGATAGCACTTAAAAATAGCTTTAATTTGGAGATAGAAAAATCCTTAATTACAGTGATGTTAGCTCTTGCAGATAAAGACCTTGTTACAGGGCATCCTAGAGGCTAGGAAAGAGTAGGTCATATTTACTGCACCTAGGTAATGCTTTTAATTTGGACTTAATTTATATTGTAAGGCATACTTAGAATAATATTTTAAAGCTTATCTTAAAGGAGACTATCAATTAATCTCCTTCGTATTATTCGACCAATTGTAATTTTTTTAATTTCAATTGTTGAAATATTTCGCAAAGATTCAGAATGAATAAGAAGAGAATATCCGATTTAAGTTTTATTGATTCCTTTCAGAAGAGGTAAGATTCAGTGAACCGAAAATAATTAATTAAGAAACCAGAATCCTTTTATGAAACTTATATAGGAATATAATGCACGCACTATTTTACCCACATCAGACACACACGTCACACAATACACATCCATAATACTAACTATAGAGTATGATATACATAGTAACTAATTTTTCCCTTTAAAATCATTCAACTTGTGATTTTTTCTACAAAAGTCACTAAATTACTTTTGTGATTAAAATTGCTAAATTCGTGATTGATTATTCAGAAAATAAATTCGGTTGAAGAATCGATTAGATTTGACTAGAAAACACATTTGCACTAACATTATACGATTACTAGGTAATTAATCATGAAATATTGCTGTATTTTGCTATCAGGCAGTCTTTCGCAACATTAATTAGTAAATAAGGTGGAAAATTAGGTTGTCGCGGGTGCAAGACGCAAAAACAGGCTCTTCCAGAATTGCAAAGTACGATTGTGTACATAAAATATAACGTGACCCGATTTTCTTGACTAAAAAACCTGATTTAATCTTATGGGAAAACTATATGGGGACCTGAAGACATTATCTTAGCTACGCAGTTTTCTAAATTCATGCCAGAAGGTTTGATTAAAACCCATGACACAGGTTAATGTGGTGATTTCCTTTGCCGTGCAGACTACATATAATTTTATTAACAACGGGAATAAAATATTTCAATACCCAAACGAATTTAGGAGAAGCATGCCAGCTTATTTTTGGTTAGAGATAATTATTTTTATTATATATAACGACTGGTCACAAAACTTAAAATGTCATTGTCTATTGTATATATGAACTGGTTTCAAAATTTAAAATGTCATCATCATTATCTACTCCTAATATGGAGCTGCTCCTTATAATGAATCAGAACAAACTATTGTGCAGGAATTACTAAGGTTTCAGCTTTAGCCAGCTTGTCTCTATTCATATAATTGCATGACAAGGACTAAGTGATGGTGGTTTGGTTGGTGAACAAATTAATTATCTCGGAATTAATAATTATAATACTGGAATTAGTGATGATAGCTAGGATTATTTAGTTGATACACTTTTTCTTGCTAGATGTTTAGTTCACTGAATTATAAATACGGTATAATATAAAATATGTGTTTGATTTAGACTAAATGAAGTGGCATAAACTTTCATTTCAAAGTTTAACTGTAATTTGAAATTTAATGGACTTCGGCATAAGAGCTTTGGGGAAGGGCAAATGTGTCATTTTAATATTTATTTCGGTGATTACTAATTTTGTGATTTTTGTTCCACGTGGAGTGTGGGATAAAATAATATCATTGCAATATATATAAACAATCTCGCTATTGCTAATTCCGGAATTGAGTTTATTTCTGTTTAATTTATTATTATGACATAAAGTTTTAAGCTTTGACAAGATAACTATTTATCCAATAAGTTATTCATGTATTAAATCCTACATAATTATTATCATGTTTGGTAGCATTCTTTTGCTATGCATAAAATTCATCAACACGCCTAATATGGTTTTTGGTTTGCAATTTAGAAACTCCCATAATTAATAAATACTATATAAGTTATAAGGAATTTTTGTATTATTTATGAAGGGTATGAAAGATGGTATAACTAATACATGAATTACTAAACCTCACATGACTAATCCTTATATAAAATAATATATAGATTATCTCATAACTAATTCTTCATCACTATTAATATATGCATAAACTCTAATCAACAACCAAACGACCCTAAGGAGATAGAGATCCCCTGTGATAGCTTTAATTTGTTGATAGTAACCTTCTTGACCAAGAATACGTCCTTGTTATTATTAAGGATGTAGAGGCTGTCTGTGATAGCTTTAACTTCTTGATAGTAACCTTCTTGACTAAACAGGTGATATAACTTTTGCTTACGGGAGCATGTAATATTTATTGCATCACCCGTCAGGCTTTAATTTGAACTTTCTAACCCCAAAACTAATAATAATTGATAAACATGTTTCAGCAAAGGCTAAATCAGGACTTATACAATGGGACCCTATGTAACACATCTCACAATTTGTCAAATGATCGTCCAATATATTATTGATATGACTGATAACGTATCTATTTTCAGCCAATCTTGTTTCTTTTTCTCCACCCTTCAATGTTATTGTAATATTAAAAATAATTCCATTTGCATGTGTATAGTTTTTGTACTTAATTTTTGTCATTAGTAGTATCATTTTCCTAAGCAATTAATGGGATTTTCAGAAAGTTATAATGTTGTATTCCAGTCCTAGCTTGTTGTCTCTTTCAATGTTGTTTCTTTTAAGAGCATTAATAATAATTAATGTTTGGTTTGTAGGTGCGACCAAACAACTGAAGATAAGTGCAATGGAAATATAATTTTATAAATTTTCTTCAAACTCAACACACGCAACACGTACTTCTCCAAATTCAAATGTAATAGAAACATATAACAGAGAATTTAACTAGCTATGACATATTATTTTATTTCTGAAGTTACCATTGATCATGCGTGCATGCAGTGAAGATTATTTACTTGTTATTTTAAGTTAAGGCAACTTAACTTGATGTGGAAAAGAATTTATACATTGATTGTGCACCTAATTAACTTGAGATTTCAAAACTCTAATTACCCATTCGTTTATATATCAAGCATATGTATAAATAAGCATATTATTCCTTAAGAGAGGAATCTGCTGCTTTTAGCTTTTTCATGAGCTCCTCCTACTACTTGATAGCGAAATAAATCTACCAAATGAGTGTTGCTTATATCAAAATAAGTCAAAGTAGTTAACAATACAAAATATTTGCAAAGATCTTGATAAAAAAAAAAATATAGTAGTATCTCTTAACTCTCCAAGTAATAATTAAGACACATAAATTGAAACATAGGAGTATAGCAAAGTCTGTGCAAAAATCACTTACCACTAATTTGACTTGAAGTTAGTTTTAACTAGTGAATTTGGCCGTGCTTTGCGCGGTCAAGAAAAACATTATTGAAATGATCAATAGGCAAATTATGAATTAAAACTATATATAGTTAGAAAACACTTATGACCAACATATAATCAAGATGATCGAGGAGTATTAAAATTCTAAAACTAAAGGGTAGCCTGTGTACTAAGCTTCCGTTATGCGCGGGATCCGGGGCAGGACCGGACCATAAGAGTACAATCACGCATTTGCGAGAGAAATTTGTACATTTGCGCTCGACCGTGGCGCTATGGTCGCGTAATGACAACAACTTTGGAGTTAGGATAAGCTCCCCTTTCTAAAATTCTACAACTCTACTTTAATAATTGACAAACTGAGCATCTTTTTTCTTTTGATAAGTGACAAGCTTAACATAATTCTAACATATACATAAAATATTGACTTACAATTAGTAAAATAACAGATGTTAAGAAAACATATTCCAAATAGAAATTCTGTGAATTTCAAGCATGCATATGATTAACGGGACGCCGAAAGCTTGTTCGCAGAAATCCGTTGAAGTTATCTTTGAGCCACTTTCCGGAAAACAGAAGATCAAAGCTTTAATTAGTGAAAATTGAGTAATATGCTTTGGTGATATGACGTAAAATTTTAAATAGTAATTTTTTTCTGGTGGGTCGGGTATGGTTCGTTTAGAAAAATATCTCTGTGACTTTAAAAAATTAAGTCTACCCATTTTTTTTAAACTAACCAGACCCGACCTACAAAAAAAAAAATACGATGTGGCTTTAGAAAAGTATGTTTACTAAAAAAATGGGTAGACTTTTTTTTTAAAGTCACGTGGCATTTTTTAATTAAAAAATAAACTAAATGATTTGTTTAAATCTCGTTAACGAAAAGGGTATATTTGCATCATTATATAACGATAGGGGTATATTTGAATCAGGGGTATATTTGAATCATTCTGTAACAGTAAGGGTATATATACACCACTTTTGTAATAAAGCGTATATCTGCTCTAAATCGCAAAGTTGAAAAATATATTTGCACCTTTTCCCTTTTATTTTTTATACGAGCTGTAAGTTATAATTTTTCTCATATTAATATAAAAAAATAATTTTAAAATATTAGTTAAAATTCGTGTAGGCTAACTTTTTGAGAAACGAACATGGCATGTATACGTTAGGACCGAGGGATTAGTGTTTGTTATTAATGAGATAGTGACATTTGTTATTAATGAGATAGTGACATCTTTACAGGGTTGATAGCTTTTGCTTTTTCGAAAGCTCCTCCTTTGCTTCTCTCTGAGTTTTTGATTGTCAGACTATGTACTTTATATATTGGTACGACTGAAAATATATCTATTTTCAGCCAATTTTGTTTCATTTTCTCGGCAGTTCAATGTTATTGAATTTTAAAAATAATCCCATTTCCGTGTGTATAGCATTTGTACTTGATGTTTATTACTTACTGTTAGTAGTATCATTTTTCTAAGCAATTAATGGGTTTTTCAGAAAGTAATAATGTTGGATTCCAGTCCTAGTTGCTGTCTCTTTCGATGTATCTCATGCCAAGTCTATGGAGAATAAGGTCTTCTCAACTCAAGTGTGGATAGCATTATACTTTAATTTATTATGAATTTAACTTATTTGTTGTACCGCATGCCACTTTTTTTTTACTTTCAAGTTACTACTCTCACTAATTAATTATGATTTATGAGTAGATACATGTAATTTTCTTTTTACTATTGGGATAATATAGACTTTTTCTATACTAAGGGGTCGTTTGGTAGATAGTCAAAATTATCCCGAGATTATAATCCAGGGACTAATTTATCCCATCTATTGGGGTTATTTTATACCATCTAAAAGATGATATAAAATAATCCCAGCATAAGTGGGATAAGAAGGTATAAGCTGGGATATCCCAGCACTAATTTTTGTATCATGTTTGGTACAAGGTATAAATTTATCCCAGAATAAATTTATACCTTCTACCAAACATGATATAAAAATTAGTGCTGGGATATCCCAGCTTATACCTTCTACCAAACGACCCCTAAGAGTGTATAGAAAATAGACAGAATCATTATTAGGTAATATCATTATTCACCGGAGGAAATTTCCGCACGTATTTGAATATTTTGTCAACTTTTAGGCAAAATTTGGAGTTGGAATGATTTTTGGGTAACCACAGAAGAATTATAAGGTGGAGAATTGAACCATTATAAATAAAGTAGAAGTTGAGGCATTCGCGATCTCCCCCTTAAGAGTTATTGCTTCAAGTAAATTTGTCTTGCTAATGCTAGCTTGCCCCTATTATTACTGTATAGAGTGGGGAAATCTCCAAGATGATAAGAATTGATTGTCCATTTTTCTATCGCATATTCTAATTTGACACCAAGCAATATTATATTACCGCCGCCTAACATGAGGGACGGAGGTGCGGTAAACTCAGCTTAAATATGAGATAGAAAGGGCCGACGTGTTATTTTCAAATCGATTGATAGATAGCATGATTTGTTCTGATAGATTAAACTAAAAAACCTAGGTCTCACTATTATCCATTAAAGAAGGTAAATGAGAGAAGTATCATCCAGCCTGATTCTTTGAGTTGGCTCGAGTTTAGGTTAACAAAATGAAAGAATCTGCTTCAGTGTTTTTTTGACAACAACAACAATAATATCCTCCACTAATTTCTTTAAGCCTGATTTGTAGGAACAAACGAGCAGCTTGGCATGTAATAACAACTAAGATATCAATTACTACATTTCCTAATAAATAAGTTAATCACAATAAAAAATAACAAATCAATAGATGAGAAGGCTGAGAAATTCTCTCCAACTCGAGTCCGCGACTTAAGTAGCACAAAAAATAAAAAGTTGTACCAAACTAGTGCAAAAAAAAAAAAATTCCATTAGTAGTATTCACACACGAAATTCGTGCGTGAAAGGACCAAACTGCAAAAATGCAGTTTGAGCCTTTCACGCACGAAATTCGTGCGTGAAAGGAGCTGAACTGTTTTTTTTTTTTTTTTTTTGCGTTACCTTTCCAAACACGTTTTTTTCCATACTTTGGGCAAAGATTAGTCATATTTCAAAATTCTAAAATATCAATATTTTATATAAAACTTAATATCTTTTTTTGCGTACAATAATGTCGGCTCATTACATCAAGTCCACCTAAACGTTTGGATCGTCATTTTAGGGGTTCTAAAGTGCCCCGAAGCAAGTTTTGAAACTTGTAATATTTATAGGGTTTTGATTTAAGTGTTTTAATAATAATTCATCCAATACGAGAGGTTTATACTAATTAAAAAATAATTCATTCCATTTAATTACAATACTAATTCAAAGCAATACAATAATAAATTACAATTACAATAACAATACAATCTTCAAGTTCTAGAGGCTCTATTACTTCGAGACGTGCTTGTACTACCACGGCCTTGTTGCCCGCACGAACGCTTGTCATGGCCATATTGCTTACATATAGAGCACTTGCGAGAGTAAGTTCTTTCACTAACATCCATTTGATTGGGTCTACGACTCCGTGAGTTAATGCCCAATTTTCTAATGTAATCTTGTTAGCAACCATCGAAAACGGCTCGTTTGGCCAATAAGCTTCATTACCAAGTGGGTGGAATTGGCCGGAATATGCTCTAAGGTAACTTTGGACCTTGTATTCCCCGCCACATAATTTGTTACCGTTTTTCTCATTCTCTCGAAGCACTTGACAGCATGAGAACACGGCGTGTGGTACGTTTGCCACTTACCACAAGTGCGTATTCTTGTTGCCTCAAACGGTATGCACGTTTCCACCTTACCGTTATAATAACCCGTCCTAACTTCATACACATGTTGAATTGGGTCATACTCGGTCATTTGGTGACGCTCACATTTTTGTCTATAATGCTCCATAGTTTTGAAGGGCTTTGGCATCCATGTCCCTTCGTCGGCTAATATCGCTCGGCTGCTCTTGTCCTAACAACAAATCGCTCCACCACTTGCTTGAAAGTCATTCTCACCATTGCGGTGACGGGTAGTCCTCGGCGATTTCAGCAATCCATTGAAAGACTACGAGGCTGTTTGTTGTGAGCATGCCCCATCTTTTTCCTCCATCAGCATAGAAGCGTCCATTTTTCAACATCGAGCTTCATCAACCAAACGTATGCGGGTTCACTCACCGACTCTGATCGGATCCGTTTTGCGACCCATTTTCGTTGTTGATGCTCCATCGCATCCCCCACATCAATTTGTTTAGAGTGCCATTGTGAAACGTTGATTGCAAATTCGCCTTCAAGTGCCTTAAACAATATCGATGGTAAACAAAGGGAGAGGCCGCCACCCGGAAATTATCCATATTGTGCAATATGCCTTTATGACGATCAGACAGCACGCATATGCCGGTACGATCCTTAATAACATGAGTTTTCAAATGGGTCAAAAAGATCCCCATGTGTCGTTGCTCTCGTTAGCGGCAATTGCGAAAGCAAGAGGAAATATTGACCCATTGGCATCCATTCCTATTGCAATTAGGAGCTTGATGTCGTAGGCACCATATACATGCGTACCATCTATGGATATCCTTTGGTCGGCGGTGAGCAAAACCATCAATGCATGGTTTGAATGTCCAAAATACGAAGTTGAAGATTTTACCTCTATAAGTCGCCACTCTACAACAAGATGAAGGATTAAAATGTTGTGGCCGATCGAAAAGAAGTATGCCCAATTTAGCATGCGTACGCCCGAGAAATCCTTTTTGTTGCTTATAGTTTTACTATATACGGCTTGAACGTTGAATACAATCTTTAATGGGGAAGCACAAATTTAAACAAACAACTTTTAGTAATAATCTTTCAATTGATATAAGACATATAATGTACTAGGTAGGATAAGTTACCTTGGCGTTTCGGCAATGTCTTTAAGTAACACTTGAGCAATCATGTTTGTATCTAAATTATAATGATCCGCTCGATTTTCTTCCATATCACAAGTGTGTCTTTCGCGAAATTTTGTGATAGCCACATACCATCGTGCTTAACAAAAGCAACCACTCACGACCTTTTGATACCGTCGTCTACAAATTAGCCTCCATATCTTTGAGATCAACCTTAAACTCTCTCATGTCCTTAAAACAATAAATTTTGACAGCCCGTTCAAAGCTTTTTTGGATGCGAACAACATTCTTGCAAGGTAGCATCGATCTTTGTTGAGATCCTTGTGTTCAATCCGAGGTTTTTAGCGACTATCATAATCTTCTCTTGTGAAGACAAATGCATCATCACGACTGTGCTATCAAGATAAGGGATATTGTTAGAATGCCACCGAATTGGGCTTTCGGGTTTGGGTTTTTTCGCCGTCGGTGGTGGTACGTCTTGGTGCATTGGTTGTTGTTGGTTTTGGCTTTGAGGAATATTGTTGGTCATACCAACTTGAACATCATCATCGTCTTCATCATCGGTTACCTTCCGCATTATTAGGTATTTCATCATTGATGATGACTCATGAAAATCTTCATTATTAAGACATATAATGTACTAGGGAGGATGCTCGTCTCGCCACCGATCTCGGCAAGTCAATCATCCCTTCCGCCGTTTCGGGGACAATGTCTTTAGCGCATCGTCCGAACGGTCCGTACCGCATATGTTTGCAAATATTAACAATTTAATAAATTTGTAAAGTAGTACATAAGACGATGGTTTAAGTTTAAGATAAATGATACCTACATATCCCAATCCATCCGGACGATTTTTAACGCATGCGAGTGTGTCATGTCCACTCCATGTACACATGGACGGGAGTGTGTCCTTTAGCTCGCCGTCTGAAATTTTGTGCGTGATACGCATCATCGACGCCCGCACGCCGTCCCCGTATAGTGGTCGTCGCTTCCCAAACCGTGTATATTCGTACATACCCAACCGCCGTAACACGCGATCCGTGATACCTCAACGATATCCATGTATCAACGGACACCGCGACATATCACGTGTCACCAGCCCTACAAAAGCTCATCCAAATACGATCTTTGGGGCCCGTTGAGTTAACCTTAAACTTCTCTGTGTCCTTAAAACAATAAATTTTGAACATACCGTTGCGCCACGTTTTGGATGCAAACAACGTCTCCACACTTTGCGGGCGTAGCGCGACCATCTGTTGTTGAGATCCTTGGGTTGATCGGGGGGTTTTAGTCGACTATCTATATAGTCAATTAAAAAAAATCTTCTCTTGTAAAGACAAATTTTAGGTATAATAACACGACTTAAATATATCAAGATAAGGGATATTGTTAGAATGCCTACAGAACATTGGGCTTTCGAAGTTGGGTTCACGACCCAATCGGTGGTGGTACGTCTTGGTGCGTTGGTTGTTGTTGGTTTTGGCTTTGAGGAATATTGTTGGTCATACCAACTTGAACGTCGTCATCAAGTCTTCGTCAGGCCAACGTTACCATATGCATATATTAGGTATTTCATCGTCATCAACGAATGTGACTCATGTAATTAGGAAAATCTTCATTATTAAGTGCATTCATCCTCGGCGACCACGGCCACCAAATAGTCATATTGCCCCGGGTGGATTTATAACTTAAAGGTGGAGCCTTATGACATGTAACACACGGCATGGAACGCATAACATACTGGAACCGCTCGAAGTCATGTGCTGTCTCGCACCGGTCTCGGCAAGCTCGATCATCCGTGCTGCAATTATACTCACGAGGCATAAAGAGTCTCGGGGGACTCCCGTCAAACGATGATGCCGGTGCTCCATTTTCAAATGTAACGCGCATCGTACGAACGTAGTCAAATTTATTGCAGTAAAGTCATAATGTTTGTGCATAAAATATTAACAATTTAATAAATTTTAAAGTAGTACATAAGACGATGGTTTAAGTTTTAAGACTATATAAAACTTACCGGCGTATCCTCGCCCGCACAACCGAGAGACGCTGTGAACAATCGTTATCCGTACGGACGACGCCTACGGGGGTTGAAACCGAAATAGTTCGTAGACCATCAAATCGTGATGCGAGTAATCGTTCCGTATGTCGTACTAGCCGAGATTCGTACGGTCATAATACACTTTAGTGCTGATGGGGGAAACATAATTAAGAGTGTCGTATCCGACCATCAATTTGAACCATATTGGGAGAATCAGGGTTTTGTGGCCCACCTCGGACCCAACCATAGTAAAGTACATAAATTGCAGATAATAAACCTTAGGGAGTCGTCCATAATCATTTTAGAGTGTTTCGACTCCATTTATGGAAGTTGCATACTTATAAGTCAACTTTAAATAAAACGGTTCGCCGCTCCGGATTTTGCACTAATTTCAATCTCGAATTGTCGTATAGTGTCATCGATGCGTCGACTGTCGGACTAACATGCCAAAGAGCAGAGGGCAAGGCTTTACATACCTCAATTACGCCTTAAGCTCGCTGGCTTCACTTAACGAAACGCAAATGGTCACTGCGTTACCGATTCTATTCATGCAAGCTAACATTTCGGCTTGGGGTTATGCCAATGCGAAACAAAGACTTCCCTATAATTATGGCATCCCCGAGACTTAGCTCGGCTTAATAACCAACAACAAGCCAACAACAACACCAACAAACACAATAAAACGCAATATGACCTATTTGGTCATCTTTCCAACATAATGTCATAACTTCCGTTTTCAACTTCATATTTCCAATTCAATCTCAACATAAACACACTAGATTACAACATAAAATTCAACACATCTCATTTATACATATACACACACATGTGAATCCTATACATACATGAATACCTACCATGTAAACTTCCATATTTTCATAGTTTCTTCTTTTCTACTTACTACAACATAAATCAACTTCATAACATAAGAAAATGAATTAATCTTACCTTTTCCAAAGAATCTCCCCTTGCCAACTTAAGCCCTTCCTTGCCAAACTAATTGCACCAAGTCAAGAGACCTTGAACTTAGCATGAAACCTCAAGAGAACAATTTTTTTGGAAACAAGATGAAGTCGCCTAGAGAATTTTTCTTTCTTTTTTTCTCTCTTCTTCTCCAACCCGAATTGCTCTCTCTTTTTTTCTTGATTTTCCTTTGGTTTTTTTCTTGAAGTTTCATGAGCCTTCTCTATATTAATATTCATCACACGCAAAAATTAAAAAAATCATCGGTTGGGCCGTTTTAACCCTCTCCAAAAAAATTTTTTTTTCATTTAATTGGCCCAATAACTAAAATTCTCATTTCAAAATTTCCGAAACAAATTTCCAAAATTCCAATTTTGCCCTTAGGCCTTCTCCGTGTTTCCACATTCAAATCTCCATAATTGCCACACACTTACTAAGAAAAATTCAAACATGGCCTCCTTTCTCATAAATCACAATTATTTCGAATTTTCCGATTATGCGAAAAAGCGGGATATAACACCCAAAGACGGCGGCACTAACTATAACATCCTATCTCGGCGAGATCGTCGATATCCGAAGATACCTCAAGCTCGTATGCGAACCGAAGTGTTCGGGAATAGGATGGCCCGAATATGATGAGTAGGTATAGACGCGCGCGTCGATCAACATCGGCCGGCGCGTGTCCTCTCCAATCGGATGCCGTATGTCCGTGAGCGCGAGTGAGCATAAAGGGCGACAACAAAAGTCGACTCGGCGAAATATGACCATCCGGAAGCGGCGAAACCGGTGAGCCTAATCAACTCATCTCGGTAAGGCGGCGGCACGGGAGGCTCCTCAATATACTGATGGGCGTCCGTCAACACCGTAGCCCATAAATGACCTCCACATCCGAAGGGTAATGGTAGCCTCGCCGGTGCGGAGATGAAATGTGTGCGTCTCGGTCGCCACCTCTCAATCAATCGTCACTAGCGACTATCGTGCGTACCCGACCAACTTCGACGCGCGAGTAGATACCGCCCGACGTAGTATATCCGGGACACGAGGATGTGGGGGGAAGCAGCCTAAGATCTCCCGTGCCGAGTCCCCCAACCGGAGTACGGACACGAGACTCGGGGCACGGGTCGGATGTCCATATATGTTGCGACCTATGCTCGGGGCGAAGATACATGAACTCGGTCGAAGGGCCGGATCGAAGAGGGTGGTGATCCATCTATTTTACGCATTTTATATAAATCATTAACAAGTAGTATTAGTATTAGTATTAGTTATGTAATCTTTTATCGAAAATTTTATTAAAGATTGTGGTGACCTATCCGTTTTACGTATTTTAAATAAATCATTAACAAGTAATATTAGTTACGTAATCTTTTATAGAAAATTATATTAAGGGTTTTCAATCCTAAGCTACGGGTTATGAATCCTAAACTAAGGGTTTTCATTCCTAAAATATAAAGATGAGTTAAATAATTAACAATTAGTTAGGATACAATTAGTATAAATAATTAATAAATAAACAAATAACTAACAAATCAAATAATTAACAAGTTATTATCATATATTTAATAAATAAACAATTAAGTAACTAATCAAAAAATTAATAAATTATTATCGTATATTTAACAAATAAACAATTAATTAACTAATGAAACAAAACAATTAAGAAATTATTAACAAATAAACAATTGGCTTAGCAAAAACAAAATAAATAATTAGCCAGTCTAACAATTGAAATAGCTAGTCTAACAATTAATAAATACTTAAGTCGCTAATCCAATAATTAACAAATACTAAATAAACAAGCAATAAATAATTAACTAATTAACAATAGATAAACAAATAAAAAAAAAAAAAAAAACGAAAAAATGGGCAGTCCCAACAGTGCACGGACTGCCCAAAAAACGCAAAAAAAAAAAAAAAAAAGCAAAACGAGTAATCCACCACAGTTATACAATGACCATGCTTAGATAATAATATATTTAACAATGTAATAGAAAATTTGTAGTGAAATACCTAGATTGAAGCTTTTTTTGAGTTTTTGAAATGTGTTATCGCCGCTCTATTTAAAATCCAACCTTAGAAACTTGTTCCTACACTTCAATATACCAAGAATATTGAGTTTTGGATTGAAAAATAACACGAAATTATAGTTTTAAAGGGGGTGGGACCACTGAAAAATGGGGTTAATGGCGGGTGGGGGCGGGAGATGTCGCGATCTGGTGGGGAAGATGGTGATTTATGGGTCTTCATTCACGCACGAAATTCGTGCGTGAATACTATTAATGGATTTTTTTTTTTTTTGCACTAGTTTGGTACAACTTTTTATTTTTAGTGCTACTTAAGTCGCGGATTCCTCCAACTCTAGAATGCGATGTAAAAAAGAAAACAATAACAGCGAGGAAATAATTATTACTACAATCAAACTATCTATTCAATAGAGCTCAGTTGGTAGGTACTAGTAAGAGTCACATACTTATAATCAAATAGGTTTTTGATGAAGACAAATAATTAAGATTGGCTCCTGTCTTAAATTGCAGTCTCTTCTATATGCTAATTGCATGCATGATAAATGAATAAGAGTTGGTAAATACTTACTCACGGGTATTTATAATTAATTAATTAAATATAGTATTCCTCTATCCTAATTTATGTGGCATCATTAGAATTTCAAGAGTCAAACGAGTTTAAGTTTCTTTGACCGCCAATTTTCACACGTGTTCTAAATATTTTGAATTGTTAATTATTGTGACTTTTAGTATTTCTTATATAGTATTCAAATATATGTAATTTAAAAAAAAAAAAAAATCTATACCCAAATTAACGGTAGTTAATTTTAAGAATTAACAAATCAAGTGAAATATCTACTCCTATTACTTAATCATGGGTAAAAGTGTATATGCAAGACCTCTATTTTATATTTATTGACTTGGTATAAACAACCGATACACGATAAATTCTTACCATAACAATTTATACCGATACACGATAAATTCTTACCATAACAATTTATACCGATACACGATAAATTCTTACCATAAAAATTTATACTCCATTAAAATCAATATTAGGATGTGGAGGTAGATAACTAATAGTGCTATAATACATTAATCTCACCTTTTCTTCTGGCAACTTATCTTTGAAAATAGTCAAATATACCCCTCTAGTTTAGTTTATTGGGTAACTTTGCCCTCCGTTAGCCAAGATAGTCAAATATACCCCTATCGTTAGCAAAGTTTCAAAAATACGTCTAATCTCTAACATATTCCCACATAAGCAGGTCTAGTCATTGAATTAGGTGACATAGACGACACATGACATTTAACTTACTCTATGTGGTGCCTACCTGACAATTTTTTTAAAAAACAATCTGGAAATTAATTTTTCTAAAAATAAATCTGTTAAAAATGACTTTTATTAAAAATCTTTTTTTTTTTTTTTTAATTTTATAAAACACATTGAGGCCCTGAATAATATCGAATTGCACAACATGATACCCATTAAAAAAGGGATACAAATTTATCTACACCGATTGTTTAAATCTAATGGTGCAAGACATGTATTTTTATACATAAATTTATCACTCAATCATGATTAAATGATCATATATGTTTTTGTTTTTATTTCTAATAACTAAAGTTAAAATAGTTAGTTTGGATATTAACACCATTTGCAGATAAATATTTACCTTCCATATTTAGAACTCAAATTCAAAATTAAGGATGATGTAATCGGTGATATGCATTACTCTATCAGTTATGTACTTATGACGAGATAAAGACCGCTTCACTTATAACGAGATACAAGCACTTCACTTATTAACGAGATAAAGACCCGCTTTAAACGGGCTACAACTTTGATAGCTAAGTGTACGACTATGACCAGAATATCTGTCGTCAGCCAAAAAATTTCCTTTTTTTCTTTTTGACACTTCCATCTTATCGTAGAAGTACTCCCTTTATTTTAATTTATTTAAAGGTATTTGATTGGGTATAAAATTTAAAAATTAAAAGAAAATTTAATATAAATTAGAACGGAGAGAGTAATACATAATTATAACCTCAACTTCAGTAAAGATAATTCTTAATGATGACTAATTATGGATTTAACTTATATAAATTGATAACGAAAACATTATACGTCATTCGTATAAGCTTACCTATTGTAGTGCCTATTGCCCGACTTTTTTTTTCAGGTTGCGAACTTTACTAATCACGGACAATTATATACAAGCAGGACTTTCTCAACAACATTGGGGGCCTAAAGCCAAACTTCAGAGAGAGGCCCTATTCTTTTTCAAAGAAAACGTCATCATATATATTTTTATTTAAAGTATACTTTTCTAGCTTTCTTAGATGCGAAATTCTCTTTTCAATTGATAATATAGCTAATCCATTCAATCTATGACATTGTTGATCTTAGATAAAATTTTATCAATTTTAATTTTGAAAAATTTCTTTCGACTGAGGCAACAGTTATATATATAAAATACATCTTAAGGAAAAAATGATTGCTTTATTAGCCTTATAGTCAAGCCACCCCTGCATATAAGTTATTAATTTCTAGTATTTTATCCCCACAGTTCAAATATATTTTACACAATTATTGTAATTTAAAGTGGCGTTTAATTTATTTACACTCGGTAATAATCCCACAAGAAGAAGATTATTTTTGAGCAGGCTAGCGGCATAACATGTAAGTTGACATCTTTTTAGTATACGTTTAAACTCCTACAATTGACTTTTAACTTTTAAAACTGTAAAAAGTTTCTTAGCCTTTTAGGTTATGGAATATATAGTAAAAAAAAGTTACACCCGTGAAACTATTACTCCTGTTTTTATGTAGCTTGATTTGGAATATGAGGGTCAAGTTAACTAATTTTAGGTGTTAATAAGGACATAAAATCTTTAATATTAAATAAAATTTACATATTTAACAACTACATAAAAGTACTATAAGTCAAAATAGTTAACAATACAAAATATTTGAAAAGATCATGACGAAAAAAAAATATAGTATATCTCTTAACTCTCCAAATAATAAATAAGACACATAAATTGAAACATAGGGAGTATAGAAAAGTCTGTGCAAAAATCACTTACCACGAATTAGACTTGAAGTTAGTTTTAATTATTGTACAATGAGAGTGTAAAGGTAATTAATTATTCATAATAAGTTAAATTAATACCCATCACGCCACTCCACGGGGTGTGAGGACCTTCTCAATGCTTCGTTCACCTCTCTATAAATATGCTGTCTTCGTTCATAATCTCTTCTATCATTGCTTCAAACATCTTCTAACTTATTAGTACTTTAGCAGATTAACAAGTTCAATATGCTTCATCTCTTGGAAATCAAGGCTACTATTAGCTACATCAGAGAAATGCAACCATCCGGTGGTCCGGATGATGAAAATATGCCATACTTCTTTACTGTTAAGTACTTGTTTATCCATTGCCAGTATTTTAATATACTACTCCAAAATTCTGTTTGGAACCAAGTTGTGGAGGAGTTACTTGCTTTCTCACTTACGTTGTTCTATTGTTCTTTCTTTTTCAGCTGAAATGCGAAGGATGTGGCGCTGTTACGGAAGAACAGTGCTGTTATATGAGTGGCGCATTTCCCCACAACGGGAAAGAAGTCAACCATGTGGCAAAGGTAGCATACATATATCATGGCGGTGAAAAATAACTATTTTTTCGTTTTATTTTTTCTCATATCTGTATTGTTTTATGCAGTGCCAAGGATGTGATAGGGAAGGAACCGTTACGCTCATTCCCGGTTATGGCTCAAAGTTCACCGGAGGGGATTATACCCCTCTGATGATGTTTGATTGTAAAGGTTTAGTCCCAGAGGACTATAATTTCAATGGGGGCTGGAAGCTTGTCACTGTAAGTTCATCATATTTCAACTTCTTGATCACTTCATCTCAAATACTTTTTACATTAGTTTTTTCTCGTGGTAATTAAAGAAACTCTCGTTGCTTGCACGTAGGAGTCCGGCCACAAAATCGAGGCAGACTTGCTAGGGGGGAAGTTTGAGGGCACCAAAGACGAGAATGGTAATCGCCCTACTGTGAAGGATTGCAAGGGAAGGTTCAAGGTTAAACACGTGTGATCGTCGTCATGTTCTCTGATATTAGGAAATTTCAATAAGAAGTTGTTTAATTTTCCTAAGTTTATCTCATGTTTTTATCAGTTGTCTAACTAGGAGGTGTTGTTTATGTTTAATAGTAGGAGGAATGAGGCTTTTGTTTTGCTGGAAATGACTATGGATTCCATTACTCCTCAATTTGTTTACCATCTCTTTGTCTATCTGTTCTCATTACTGCAAGCAAATTTTATTATTCTCAGATTTCAAAAAATAACTGACTGTTTCTTCTTGTGTATACAAATTCCGAACCTCGTGAGCCTTCCTACAAAAATGAAAGCGAAAAAGCTAAGCAATTGAAAAGCAAAATAAAAAGTATAGACATAAAATAATTGACAAGCCAAGAACAAGAACCGTTCTATATCAACAATTTTTTTCTAAAACAAACGTATTAGGAAAATATAGAATGCAAAGTCTTGGAAACATTTGTATATAATCACTTCTGAATAACTAGAGTAAGAAAATACATTGCAACATTATCATATTTTACACTGAAAATATAATAATTAGACTCTTAATTTCTACAATAAAACATAAAAAATATTAGGGCCTTAATTCTACTCTTAATTTTTAGGTAAGACGTATACATTTTAGACAATCTACAGGCAACACGAAAAAGGAAAGAAAAAAAAAAGCAATGAAAGAGTATAAGACCTTTTTATAGTACGACTTCGTTCAGAGAGAAGATACTAGTAATGTAAAATCGTTGGAGTTTATTTTTTTTTTATGTTTGTCAGTTATCAAAATTTCAAAATCATAGCATAAATGTTTCAAAGACTGCTAAACAACATTATCATCATCATCATCATTATTATTATTATTTGTTCTATATTGAATAAAACTGGCTATTAGGTCAAATCCAGAAATCAAAAAATGTTTCATTGTAATAAAATACAAACAAAGCTTCAATGGTTTAAATACAATAACGGCCCAACCGACTGTTCTTTTTCTATGTCAACAACAACCAAAAAAAAATAAAATTGTGTGATGATGCCTTCTTGAAAAACAGAATCTTCTTAAACTAATTAGAATTCTTTATGAATATTTCGAAATGAAAAGCTTGTTTAAATAAAACCCGAATATAGCTTTAGAACCGAGTCATTGGCACTTGTGACCTTATTTTGGACTGATCGTTAATTTTTGTCTCTTACCACAAACAATTTTTGCGCGAGGCATAAGTTTTTACTTTTCACATTATAATATTCTACAAGTATGCCCCACACCCTTAGATTATTTATGCCGCACTAGGTATAAGTTCGATTTCTAAAGGACAAAAATTACAGACCAGTCCATTTGAAGGACAAAAATGAAAGACGAGCCAATTTGAGGTACAAGTCTTGCAATTTTTTCTTCAGAACCACAACTAATTACTATTATATATAAGCGTTAATCCAAAAGAGTTGTCGTCCTCACATACCATTTGACCCTATGAAATTGCTCCACGTGGATGCTACTTTTTCTTTTGTATTCTCATTTTACCATCATTGATTTTCTTAACACAATTTACGTGGATCTTTGTAAAAGGTGTAATTTGTTGTGGAGTTGTTCTTATCTCTTACTTCATCTGTTTCAATTTATGTGATATCATTTTCTTTTTAGTCTATTAAAAAAAAGTCACTTTTTTATAATTAAAAATAACTTAACTTGAAAAAATTTCTTTTGCCCTAAATGAAATAATTTATAGACACACAAATGTCTAAGGTTTGTTTTAGATCACAAATTTCAAAAATCTTCCTTTATTTCTTAAATTTTGTGCCAAGTCAAACGGTGCCACATAAATTGAGAGGGGAAAATATTAGAGAAACATATATTTCAATAATCACTTTGAAGAAGTTCAAACTACCTTGAATTTTGGTGATTGTATGATGTCATATTTTATTCGTATTGAATCAGTGAGATTCTCATGTAATTGATTTTTTTCCTAGCTAATTTTTTTAAACTACAAAAGAAGATTTTGTGAATAATTTTATCCACAAAACTTATCAACAAGAAATGATTTATCTACCATTAGATTAAATTAATTATGCAGTAAAAAAATGTGACATTAGTAACTATATTTTTTTAATTAAAATTATTATTTCTGTATTATGAGTTTGGGCCCGGGCTAAGCACGGGCCTCATGGAACTAGTAAAGGATAAAAGGGGCGATAGTTCAGCAAACAAGTTTGAGCAATTTCAAGGGTTAAATTTGGCTTGTTGGGTTAAGTTGGGCTACTCCAACATTAGCCCATCAATAATCCCAACAAAGGGAAAAAAACATAACTAGGCAATAGTTAAAAAATAATTTCAAAATCGTAGCAGCATTAGTTAGTTTTTATTTCATAGCAAGTAAAAAACTAAGACCTTCCAAAAACAATCCCTAGAATTAAGCTGAACTAGGATCAATCCCAAACGAAAGTCTTCCTATGTTTTTGGAAATATATTTATCTTCCATAACTAAAACAATCATTCAGATTTTTATTCATCCTTTTCTTTTCTAAGATATATTTTTCAGAAATAATAAAAGTTTTCAGCATATGTGTATTTATCTAATTATACACATAAAAATTATGTATTTATATTTAACATATACTACAGAAATATACTTGGTATATCACAAAAAAATATATACACCATAAATATACATGGTATTTTTACAAAAGAATATTTATACCATAAATATACATGGTATTTTCACAAAAATAAATTATACCATAAATATTCATGGTATTTTTTCAACTAAAAAATATTTTTCGTGTAACATATTTTATCCCATAAATATGTATGTTATGTTCACAAAAATATATTTGTACCATTAATAGACATGGTATTTTGACAAAAATATATTTGTACCATACATATATACAGTATAATAAAAATATACATGGTATAACATCTATAACAAATTTGAAAATAAGGATCATTAATAGTAAACAAATTCTGTAATTAGTGAAGAAAATAATGATGGAAGAGAAAGGAAATGTGTTAATTAGGATTATTAGCCGTAAAGTGTTTTTTTAATTAGTGAAAAAGATGATGATGAAAGAGAAAATGATATGAATTAATTAGGATACAAAGTAATTTCTTAATTAGTGGTCCTTGCTTTAACCGTACGTAACAAATACGTAACAAATGCTGGTGTATCAACTAAAGAAGAGATAAAAATGAAAATAATAATAAAGAGTAAGAGGATAAAATTGAATCCCTAAATAAGTGGGATTATTAACTTCACACGTTTTTTTTTTTTTTTTAATATGGCAAAAGAGTAATAAAGTCTGTTATTTTTTATGTACTTTAAGAATTGTGCTAATTACGTGCTTAAATCTAGAAGTGTGACTTATGGTGTAATTTTCCCATAAACAAAATCATGTCCAACCCATTAAGGGTATTGGGCAGTTTACCTATATTATTGGGTTAATTTTGTCACGGGTCATTGGCGCTTATGCCCTAATTTGTGTTGGTCTTTAATTTTTGTCATTTATAACGAATAACTTTTCCGCGAGGCATACGTTTATTATTTTTGTATCATAACATCCTACAAATTATGCCCCGCATCCTTAAGATACTTATGTCCTGTTAGACATAGGTTCGATTGCTAAAGAATAAATATTAAAGACCAGTCCATTTGAAGCACAAAAATGGAAGACGAGCCAATTTGAAGAACAAGTCTTGCAATTTCTTCTTCGGAACCACTATAACTATCACTATAACTAATACTCTTATGGGTCGTTTGGTAGAAGGTATAAGCTGGGATATCCCCGCACTAATTTTTGTACCATGTTTGGTACAAGGTATAAATTTATTACCTTCTTATCCCATTTATCTTTGGGATTATTTTATACCATCTTTTAGATGGTATAAAATAATCCCAATAGATGGGATAAATTAGTCCCGGGATTATGATTCCGGGATAATTTCGACTATCTACCAAACGACCCCTTATGGTTCAGCAAATAAGTTTGAGCAATTTCATGGGTTAAGTTTGGCCTGTTTGTCATGGGTTAAGTTGGGCTATTCCAAAATCAGCCCATCAATAAAATATTTCATGTCCAATCCATTAAGGTTATTGGACATTTTACTATATTGGACAACTTACATAGATAACTACATTTTAATGCTTGCTTTCAATCTGTAGCTACCATTTTGCTATTTATAACTCTTAGCTACATTTAAGCATTTTCGCTGTATTTTGATGTATTTCAGTGTATTTGAATACATTGTTCGGTTGTATTCAATCTTATCTGATGTCACATGTATTTGGCTATATTTATATACATGCAACCTTAATTTTTCTAAATACATGTGTATTCAAAATGATGTATTTAAGTGCATTTAAATAAACGACGGGGTTGTGTATTTTATTGTATTTATATATTGATGATCCTTTTGTTTTGGTTGTATTTGATTGTATATAGATCATTCAAACAACGCATACAGTCAAATATACCTAGTTTTCCAAAAAATACAAGTTATTCATCAATATAATTTCTCTGAATACATGTGTATTCAAAATGATTGTATTCCAGTGCATTTAAATACACGATGGAGCTGTGTATTTTATTGTATTTATATATGGATGTATCCTTTTGTTTTGATTGTATTTGGTTGTATATGGATCATTCAAACAACACATACAATCAAATACACCTACTTTTCCCAAAAATATAATCAACCAAATACATTAAATATATTTACACTAAAAAAAATGACGAAAATACACTCAGATTCTGAGATACAAGAAGGAGAAGAAGCCATGGATTTCGGTCAAAATACACTCAAAAAATGACGAATACACTCAAATACACTCAGATTTGATATACAAAAAGGAGAAGAAGCCATGTTATTTTCACTTTTTTCCCTATTTTGTGTTGGTCTTTTATTTTTTCTCCTCAAAGCAAATAACCTTTTTCCGGGGCATAAATTTATAATTTCACCTCATAGTATCCCCCAAGTTATGTCCCTGCCCTTAAAGAACGTATGTTCCCTCCCGGCATAAGTTTGATTTTGAAGAGCAAAAAAATTAAAGACCAGCCCATTTGAAGGGCAAACCGTGCAATTATTTCTTGTCACCCCTAACTTCATTTGCTAGCCTTAATGCTATGTTGATTACTTTCAATCACTTCAAACGTGCACTAATTTCGTAGAAGCGTACAGAAAGGTAAATTTCGTAAGCTCCAAAAGTATGAGGTTTACATAGGTGAACAGAAGTTCAGAGCAAAGTGAAAGTAAGAGTATAAGACTTCTAATGCATGTTATAACCTAAGTTATTATGTTAAAAAAACAAATAGAGATCTAATCGGACAACGCATGTTCCTCCAATTTGAACATAAAAGTGGTTTCCTCCGATTTGAACATAAAAGTGGTAATTTTCTCAATTAGGGACGTGGATTTCAGCCACGTATACAAATTCGAGGTTCCTTCCTTCGCAGTTGCGCCTTTATGAATTCTGACTTGGTTGGGTCCACCATTTGGCTCGTCTCTTTTTCCTGTTACATTCTGGTGCAACGCCTGTTAATTGTTCCAAACAAACGGAGTATACAAATTTAGATAACAACAACAACATAGTTAGTGTAATCCCAAAGTGGGTAGGGGGAGGGTAAAGTGTCCGATAGAAAAAAGTCTTTTTTTATGTGTGTGCATAAAGTTGTACAAGAAAGAATTAAAATTACATCACAATAATCAAAAAGTTACTGCAATAAATATAGTAACATGTTCTAGCAAGGTTATAATTTATACTTATACCTGGAGTATTTTGCTGTCAGTACATGGCACTATGGATATTATGTTGGGTCTGCAGGACATTAGATCATCTACGAGTGATTCAAGATGTGCCGGAGGTTTCATGATGAGTAGTCGGAGTTGTCGACTTGGCGGAACCAGGATTTCTCGTGCATCTTCGTAAATGAGGATGCTCTTATTTTGCCATTCCATGAAGAAAACAAACCAAATTAAACAAAAATTGGGCAATCTAAAGAGTAAACAGAGAGGGAAAAAAAATAGTAGTACCTCCTCGCAATGGATAATTAATATCAGACCCTTAGCATAGTTGAATTTCTGAACAAAGTCCTGAAGATTATCGTACCAACTTTTATCCACATCTCCAAAGTAAGATTTTGATGGAGGAATTTGCAGGTAAAAATTAAGTTCAGCTTCTACTAGGCTAGAAGGATCCATAGTTGAGAATGGCATTTTGTAACCCACAAAATTGAATTCCATCAGATTCGGAGCCAGCATCTTGACTTGTTCCAGATTCATCCAATGTGATAAGCTGAATATACTTAGTTTTTCACTCGAAATCACTATATTTTTCATTGTATAACATCTTCTTAGTTCCAATTCATTGAGGGCTGAGAACTTAGAGAATTGATGTTCAAACTGCTGATCCGTCATAGTGGTAGCTTCCAACTTCAGAGTTTTTAGAGTCTTATAACCATCTAAAATCTCAATTTTGCAAGGAAGCAATTCCACCTCACGTTTCTTCTGGTTCCTGTACAATGGCACCCCGACATATACAAATTTTCGGAGATTTGGAGCCTTGACTTCCAGTTTCTCGAGTCCATCACACCCCGATAGCTCTAAATTCTCTAGATTTTCTAGGCCAAAAACATGCAAATTATGTATTCCCCTGCAATGATGTAATCTTAGATCCTTGATGAAGGGGCATGTACTAATTAATCTTTGCAATTTGTTGTTGCTGGCACTATTATGAATTTCAAAGTTGCACCTCCATAGCCACAATTTATTCAGCTTTTTAGCTGTATATATAGTATCAGGAACGTTATAGTACAGCGGATAAAAACTCGTGTCAATTTCTAGTTTTCTGACATTATGTTCAATTGCCACGTTGATCCACCGATCTAAATGTGAAGCCAATTCCGGATGAAGAAGCTGACAGAGGTGGAATGATTCAATGCTTATTTTTTCCTTGACATATGGCTCGAGGGAATCATCAACGAATTTGACAAATTTCTCCAGGGACCTGAAACTGTTGTGGCTGCACTGATCGATCATCAGATCAGGCCGCAAAGTCCAAAGACGATTCCATGTCTTGGACAAGACACAGGTTCGAGCTGCCTCTTTTACGTTGCATTGGCTAACCCGACGTATGACATGATGGATTATGTGTTCAGGCAACTCTGTTATTCTGTCCTTGCCATCAACTATTTCCGCCATCTCAAGAAAGAAATAAATCACAACTTTTTTTCTATTCTTTGTAGGCTTTTATGGGGTATTCTTATTCTTATAAGGAAGGCAAGCATCATATATATTATTCAGTCAGTTCTCGACAATTACAACTTCCAGTTCCTCGTTGGTGTTGGTCACAACTTTCCATAAAGGTTTTACATGGAAATTACACTTTCTTTCCTTTCAGGACATGAAGTTAATTTCCAAAGTCAAAGTTGGTACTTTAATTTCCTTTCTTGGTTCCATTTTCTAAGGGGTTATAACTTGTAAGACGATTACGCATGGGGTTTTTGAAATACCAAAAGCCTTTCCAATAAGGAAGAGGAAAAGGCATTATATTGTTTCCATATAATCCAGTCTCTAAAGTCCAGGAACGAGAACCTTGAGCCTGCTATTCCCTTTAGTGTAATTATTTTTATATCATTAGTGCACAACAATTAAACTCGTATTATATGTTGAAATAAGCTTTCCAATGAAAAAAGGAAAACACATTGCTTTTTTTTTTTTTTTTTTGGTTTAAATAGATACTATTGATATACTCCCTCCGTTTTGATTTATATGAACCTTTTCGGAATACAAGGGTCAAACTTTGTAACTTTGACCTTAAATTTTGGAATAGATTTTTCAAGTTTGTAAAAATAAAATTTATATATTTAGAAACTACATAAAAAGTATTATAAGCTTGATAATTTATAATTCAAATAATTTAGAAAAAATGTAAGGAAAACGTGGTCAAAGAAGCACCTCGAAGACTCCCCAAATAGTAATAGGTTCACATAAATCGAAACAGAGGGAGTATATATTACGTTATATCTACATCCAGAGGCGGATCTAAGACTCAAATTCTAGGGGTTCAACATATTAAATTTTTAGCACTAAACCATTATATCTCTAAAGTTATGGGTTCATATCCACTATCTATTGTAATTTTAGTAAATTTTTACATATAAATTTATAGCCCGCATCAAAAATTTGGGGTTCAATTCAACCCCAAAGTTATAATGCTCCATCCGCCTCAGTCTACATCCAGATGAGAGTTTATGGCGTTAACACCATGCTGTTGTCCCAAAAAATCACCCTCATGGGTGTTACAAACCAAAACATTACATTCAAAAGTAGTTCGCAGCAAATCAGCCAAAAAAACAGTTCTATTAAAAGTTGGTGGAGCTGCTAGGATCTGCACTTCATCAAAAAACACTTGCTTCCCACCTCCCTTGGCAAGCATATCCGCAACTCCATTTTGCTCCCTGTAGCTATGCTTAGCACCAAATGTCCCAGTCTTATCATCAAGCATCTGCATTCACAGATGATAGAATTGTAAGGCAAGTGTCCCTTGTTAATCATTTTTATTACCTCGATTGAATCTGTGTTGATCTCTAGAGGCATAAGATTATGTTCCATTGCAATTCTGAGTCCCTGCATAACAGGTGTTAGTTCAGCAAGATTATTAGTGGTATGGGGGAGGCCCTTCATGTAACCTAAGATCTAGTTATCATTCCTATTCCTAATTACTCCTCTTATTCCCCCTACTCCAGGATTGCCTTGACAGGCTCCATCAGTATTGAGCTTGTAAGGAGTGTGGTCTGAGATATTGGTTCTAGCCAAGGGTGCCTTGGTGCTGTAATATATTTGGGTAAATTCAATGGCTTGACTATAGGCATGGGCAAAGGAGGGATAATTTTGTTTATTGTTGAATAGATTACTGTTTCTATTCAACCAGATTCCCCAGAAGCAAAAGGGCATTAGATTAGTCTAGTGGATAATGTGATTAAAGTCCTCCTTCCTTAGAGTATTCCATGTGGTGATCCAGGTATTAATGTTTTGGAAGGAGGAGCTGCTTATGGTATTTGAGGTGCATTGCTCGGTAAGATTAGCCCAAAAGTGCCCGCTTAAGTGGCATTCAAAGAATATATGGTTGGTGTCTTCAGTAGGATGGCCACAGTTGGCATAGGAAGGATTAATATTAATGCCAATGGAATGTAGAAAGGAAGCAGTAGGGAGCATGTTATGGTTTAGTAACTAAAAGAAGGACTTAATCTTATTAAGAGCTTAAGTTTCTAGATCCAGCTGAAGTTCATGATATGGGCCTTAGGGATGTCTGGAGGTTTAGTATCTGAATGGGAATAGCTATGTCTGGAGGTTTAGTATCTGAATGGGAATAGCTTGAACTCAATTGGCCATTACTGATGAGCTTCCAAAAATAGTAATCCTCCTCACTGTAACTAGCAAGATGATAGCTGTTAATTATAATGCCCTGGAAAGGCTCTGGGAGTATAAAGGATTGGTGATCAAAGTGTCATATCCCATTTTAGTAGATGTCACAGACTTTGACAGGTTCTTCGTGAAGGTTTAAGGGGGCCCCAATCATCTCTTTTAGGCTAGGGCTATCGAGGATCCAATGATCATTCCGGAAGGTTATTGTAGTTTCCTTTGCTTTGATACAGGAGTATCAAATTTAGTACATCAAAATATAACTCACCCAAATCGATTAGATTTGATTAGAAAATTCATAATTTTAAAATTATAATTAGTTTAATGCTAGAATCTTAAATAGTGAACTAACCCATGTATAATTAAATTGGTTGTACTCATCATTATTCCTATTATGGAAGGCTCTAATTCAAAAACCTAAATAAGGGCTTCCCTAAAGAAGGCTTTGATCAAGACAAGTTCAATATTCAAAATTAAGAAAACGATTTTCAATTGATTTAGTAGCCTCTCCTTCAGCCAGACCCTGAGGCACATGATATTTGAAATTAATAAATGCTTAACATATATTTTTTTACATAAAAGTAGTTTGCTTAACCATAGTTATTTACTTAATACATACTTTTTCACCTAATTAAAATGCTTAACGATAATACGTAAGTATTTGATATGACTTATAATTAATATCAACACAGTGTGTTGGTAAGATTTTATCATAGACTTAAGAGAGCAGGTTATATAGTACTTTCTCCATCCCAAAATACTTGCCATGTTCAGTTTTTTTTTAGAATCAATTTGACTAATTTTTAAAGCTAAATTGAAATAAATTATTTTAAATTTTTATACGAACTGTAAGTTACGTACACAATTTTTTCTCATATCGTGTATGTTAATTTTGATAGAGGGATTAGTGTTTGTTATTAATGAGAAAGTGACATCTTCACATGGTTGATAGCTTTCTCAAAAGCTCCTCCTTTACTTCTCTATGAGTTTTTGATAGTCAGTCTCCGCACTTTTTATATTGATATGACTGATAACATTTCTATTTTCAGCCAATCTTATTTCTTTTTCTCGGCACTTTAGTGTTATTGTAATATTAAAAATAATTCCATTTCAGCGTGTATAGCATTTGTACTTAATTTTCATTGCTATCAGTAGTAAAATAGTAATGTATCATTTTTCTAAGCATTTAATGGGATTCCCAGAAAGTAATAATGTTGGATTCCAGTCCTTGTTGTCTCTTTCGATGCATCTCATGACCAGTCCATGGAGTATAAGATAATCTTAACTCAGGTGTGGATAGCATTATACTTAATTTATTATGAATTTAACTTATTTGTTTTAGCGCATGTCGCTTTTTTAATTTTCAAGTTACTAATCTCACTAATTTATTATAAGTAGAAACATGCAATTTCCTTTTTACTATTTGGATAATACAAAGTTTTTCTATATAAGAGTGTATAGAAAATAGATAGAATCATCATGAGGTAATATCATTTTTCTCATGAGAAATTTTTTGCACGTATTTGGATATTTTGTTAAATTTTAGGCAAAATTAGGAATTGGAATGAGTTTTTTTTAAAAAAAAAAAAAAAATTATACATAAGGGTTGGAGGAAAGGAAACCAGAGTGGGGAGGTGGAGGATTGAACCATTTCAAATAAAGTAGAAGTTCAAGCATTCACTCTTTCCCTTAAGAGTTATTGCTTCAAGTAAATTTGTCTTGCTAATGCCAGCTTGCCCTTACTATTACTGTCTATAGTGGGGAAATCTCCAAGATGATTTTTAATTTGAAAAAAAAAAAGAGAAGAAGATTTGATTGTCCATTTTTCTGTCGCATATCCTAGTTTGACACCAAGCAATATTATATTACGGCCGCCTAACATGGGGGACGGAACTCGGCTTAAATATGAGATACGAAGGGATCAACGTGCTATTTTCGAATCGATTGATAGATAGCAAGATCTGTTCTGATAGATTTAAAAAAAAAAAAAAAAAAAAAAAAAAAAAAGAACTAGGTCTCAAGGTAAATGAGAGAAGTATCAACCCGCCTGATTCTTGGAGTTGGCTCGAGTTTAGGTTAAAAAAATGAAAGAATCTGCTTCAATTTTTTTCAAAACAACAACAATAATATCCTCCACTAATTTCTTTAAGCCTGATTTGAAGGAACAACCGAATAGCTTGGCATGTAATAACAATTAAGATATCAATTACTACACTTCCTAATAAATAAGTTAATCACAATAAAAAATAAAAAAAATCAATAGATGAGAAGGCTGAGAAATTCTCTCCAACTCTAGAATGTGATGTGAAAAAGAAAACAATAACAATGAGGAAATAATTGTGAGAGTTATGTATTGCTATTCTAGTCAATTCTTTGTTAGTAATGCAAAGTCAAAGTTTTTTTGTGGTTCCTTTTTTCCTTACTCATCTTTTCTCCTCTATCAAGTGCAAATATCTCACATAGGTGGAGGAAAGTCTTTCTTTCCTTCTTACATTGAATTGTAGGTTGTTGGGTTAGTAAATGGGCTAGAACAAGAGATGGGCCTCGAGCACATCAGAATTGGGCTCAGGAGGCAAAAGTGATGAACTCGCCCCCCCCCCCCACCTCCCCCCCCGCGCGCGCGCGAGGTATACGTGAGACCTAAATTAAATCTGGTTTTGCAAAATATTAGTTTTTGATATTTTGGGCTTATTCGGAATTGTCCAAATAAATACTTACCAGAAACTGTCCAAATACATCCTTACCTTTCCCAGGGAATTTATTATTCATATTTATAACCTATACAATTATTCAGCGATTATGGTCATAACCGTTGGCTGATTTATTTCCTTTTATCTGTGGTCATAACCTATACAATTGTCCATTTTTCTATCGCATATCCTAGTTTGACACCAACCATTATGGTCATAACCAGTCGTGAAGAGCATCGAAGGCAGCTTTACCGTTCAAAATGACCACTCATCAATGTTTTAGTCAAGTGTGTTTAGGAACTTTAATAAAACTTGCACACTGTGCAAGTTAGTAAATGTTGAGTAGTTGTGTCCCTAGGTTTATGTAGGTTTTAATTTCTAAGTAGGTTTAATAGCAGCTTCTAAGTTGCTTATGTCGGCTTCATATGCAATTTCTTTTATTGAGCTATGTGCAATGAAAGACGTCTCTTAATTTTGCCGCATAGGTTTCGTAACTTTCCTTCTGCTTCTATATTATCATTGCCCTGTCAATTTATGAAGCAATGGAACTTGTAAAACTCGTGACAATCGTTACAATTCTGTTTGTGCAAGGAAATCCATCACTAAATACTTGAATCTGGAGAGGAAAGGTTTTATCTTGCCAATTTTTAAATACATTAAAGAGATCTCTTCCTAGGAGTAATTAATTTCTCAAACAATCACTTGATTATGTGTAACTAATTAGTAAAGCTACTTAATTTAGTTTTGTATCAACAAAGTCATTTAACTTTTGAGGTTTCTCTTATAAAGTCACTCTAGTTGAATTTATCACTTTCTCGTCAAAGAACCTAATGTGTGGCAAAATAAACTAATTTTTTATGTTATGTCAATATGCATCTCACACAATTGACACTTATGCATTCCTTAGTAATTATTGGCATATTTTTAGCGAAATATTAAATAGAAGCCTAAAAGATTGGCACTCTTCAGGAGGTAGGGTTTTGATAGTAAATTGAGAACAATTTAAATATTCTATAATAACATAACTAGGGAAGAGCCCAATACCCCTCTTTTAAAGAAGTAAGAATAAGTAGTACTCCAAAAAGAAAATCATTATTTTTAGGCCTTCAGTTTGATGCAATATTTAACAGTCAGTAGTCACATAAGCTAAAAGAAATAAATAACCCAAATAATCAGTGGCGAAGAACAAGTTAATTTTGATAAAACCCAAAACAAAAAAAGAAGGAGAAGAAGAGCGGAACCTCAACGAAGAATTCAAACTACAGTGTCAACAAAAAGAGGCGAGAGTAGTTTTAATTTAGTAGTTTTAATTTAGTTGGCATTTTCATTTTTAAAAAAGAGCGCGCGGCAATTCTAACAAATTCATTTACCATCCTGACCCAATACACACAGAGAATTCTACACTATACACTTTATAAAATTAATGTGAGATAGTTTGTATAAATATATGTGAGACACTAAGAAGCGTATTGTATAAATATATGTGAGACACTAAGAAGTGTGATGCATTATATTGCCCATTCCATTATATTGTCAATAATCTTGTGATACATTGAGTGTTAGATATACATTGTTGTGTGATATACATTCCATGTTATACATAAGTATTTGTATACATTTTGTGATATACCCTATTTGATATAAATATAATGTAAACCTACATTTGTATCCATTGTTTGGTATACGTTATTTGATATACTTTATTTGGGTTATCAGATGCCAAAAAGCTAAAATCTGGGCTATTTTGTGCCTATAGCTCAATTATCCATAATGGGGACCAAAAGACTCGGCCCAATAATTGATTCTGGCGTAGGAAAACGAATTGCGTCAAAGTCCGTAAATACATTGAGAGGAACATTTGCAGTGGCACATACTTAAGGGATGAGTATTGAAATATACATTACTACTAGTTATGTGAGGCCGATGTTTCGCCCAAACTCGCATATAAAAGTAGATATTTTAACTAAAGAATATAATTTGTGTTAGAAGACAAGCGTACAACAACAACAACAACAACAACCATATACCTATGTAGTCCCACAAGTGGGTAGTTATATGAAAGCAAAGTTTTCATTCCACTCCTTTAATATTTTAACTTCCATTTTGATGAAATTATTTAATTCAAATCAAATTTGGAACCCGAATTTGACATTATAACTTACGTATCCTAATTTTCAAGTTATTTAGTTCTAAATAAATAATCTATACATAGTTAATGAACTTTTAAGACAAATACATAATTTAACTTGTGCGACAGATGGACTGCTTCTCTCTTAATCGGTGATTAGGGGTTCGAACATGAATATGAAAAAAAAAAAATCTTTGGAGGAAGCGCTCCCCGAATAGGCGCGATGCGGTGCGAATTATCGGATTAATTGGGCTCAAATGCGGATATCGAGCACCAATCAGAAAATCAAAGAACATGAAAAATGAGGTAGGAGGTTCGATAGTTTTTGAAAAGTAGACTTTAAAAACAAAAACAAAAAAATTGACTTAAATAAATAAGATTAGGACCTAAAAGTAATTAATTAAAAAGTTTTAAAAAAATTTGAAAATTATTGTGAGGACTACAAAAGTCCCCAGGTTCGATAGCTTTTGAAAAGTAGACTTTAAAAATAAAAAACAAAAAAATTGACTTAAATAAATAAGATTAGGATATAAAAGTAATTAATTAAAAAGTTTTTAAAAAATTGGGAAATTATTGTGAGGACTACAAAAGTCCTCACATTTGCTCTTATATAATATAGTAATATGTCCAAATGTAGTGTGTGTGTATATATATATATATATAACAAGCATCCAATTAATCAAAAAAACAAAAAATGGAGCAATACATAACCGTTGTACAATGAGGTATAATTCATAAAACTTCTACCTTTAGGGATGAGTATTGAATTATACAGTACTATAAAGGGGCGAAGCAACTAGTTCTTTTCACAAATAATATATTTGTATTAAGAAATTTATTAAACATGTACATAAATAAAATTTAAAATTAAATTATTAGGACTTGATGGCCCTAGATCCTAAATCTAGTGCCCATAAAGTTAAAATCTTGAGCCGACTTTATTCTTATATCTTCAATTGGACTTTGGAGCAATATACAGCCATTGCTCAGTGAGTCATAATTCATAAATATGTCTAAAACAATGGCTTGATTTTATTTTAAGTATTTATATTAAAGGAAATTTGTGGGGTCTGCGTACACTTTACTCTCCCTAGACCCCACATTGTAGGATTTCACAGGGATGTTGTTGTTGTTGTTGTTGATGATATTAAAAATGGAATTTGTATTATTTAGTGTGGGTCCAGGTCTACAAGACCCATAAAAATCAACTTATTTTGTTGTCATGACTAATTTTTTTGATGATCTAAAGTGACCAATACAACTAAAATGACTGTAAGAGAAAATTCAAAAGTTGAGTGATTTTATTGATACAAAACTAAGTTAAATAACTTTACTAAATATTTTCACATAGTTGAGTGACCGTTGGTGCATATTAGCCTGTTGACCAAGCTTCAAGAAGTCCAAAATTACTTAATTTAGGAAGTTGAAGTGTTTGACCTAACTTTTAGGAAAAAATAAGTCTTTATTCAGAAGTTGAAAGAAGTAATCTTTCTCAGAAGCCTAAAGAATAAAATATAATTTTCAAAATAAACAGATTGAAAGTTTGGCCAAGCATGCTATTATAAATTTTATAGTTATGACGATGCTTCTTGTCGGTTAATGATGTAAAGAATTTGCATTGTTAAATATAAAAGTTTGGTACGATGAAAATGCGTATTTTTGCTTAAAAGATTAAAAAAAATGCCTTCAAACATATAATCTGAACTATGTATCATGCACAAAGCTAGCGTAACTGTAGTGTATATGATAATGTGACCACAAGTTATGAGCAAAATCACAAAAAACTCTGAGCACTGTACTTTATTTGTAAAAGAAAGACTAAGGCACCTCCCATTTAAACATAAAAGTTGTAATCCGTTCAATTAGGGATGTGGATTTCAACCAAGAGTACAAAGGGCACGTTCCGCCATCCTCAGTTGCGCCTTTGTGATTAGTGACTTCAATTAGTTTTCCAATTTGCTTCTCTCTGTATCTTGTTATACTCGTCTCACTAAACACCTGTGTGAAAATTTAATCTCCTTACTTAGAAAATATATAAATCTCCTTGATATAAGGGAAGTTATTAAGTTGGTTCAAAATTTGCATTATGTCGTTAGTTCAAATCCTTATGATTATGGGATAGTCATGCAATATAATGTTTCCAGTTTATACATATTATATATGCGCTTTAAGGACCAATTTTATGAGAATGACAAGTTATATATGACAATCATTTAACCTTGTGGTCATTTTAGGATATAATGTGTATATACATACGTACCTGGACTATTTTGCTCTCTGTACATGGCACTATGGACATTATGTTGGGAAGCCAGGACATCATATTATCTGCGAATGATTCAAGATGCATCAAAGGATTGTTAATGCATAGCTCTAGTTCTCAAGTTGGGGGAACTATAATTTCGCTTGGGTCTTCATAAATGAGAATACTCTTATACTGCATATATTGTACAAAGCCCATACTAAGTAAAATAAGCACTTCAATAATGCATAAGTCAAGTAACGTGATGTTATACTGGTGAAAGAGAAAAGTAAGTAAAAAATAATTACCTTCTTGCAAAGAATTACCAATATCAGACCCTTAGAAAAGTTGAACTTTTGAACGAAGTCTTGAAGATTATTATACCAACTTGTGTCCACATTTCCGAAGTTATAAGAATTTGAAAAATCTGGCAGCAGATAAAAGTTGATATCTGCTCGTTCCGGGTTAGAAGGATCCATAGTTGAGAAGGGCATGCATGTTTGTCACTTTTAAAATCGAACTCCGTCAGATTTGGAGTCACCATGTTGACTTGTTCCAGATTCTTCCAATGCCACAAGGCGAATCTCTTAAATTTTTCAGTCACAACTTTAATATTTTTTATTAGATAGCATCTAGTTAATTCTAGTACTTCAAGGGGTGAGAACTTAGCTAACTGGTATTCAAACTCTTCGTTAGTCATTGTCATAGCTTCCAGTTTGAGAATTTGTAGTGTTTTATAACCATCCAAAATATCAATTGTGCAAGGCAGGGGCTATACTTCACGTGACTTTTGGCGCTTGTACAGAAGCGCACCAACATATACAAATTTTCGAAGATTTGGGGCCTGGATTTCCACCTTTACGAGTTCTTCACAATCCAATAGCTCCAATATCTCCGGATTTACTAGGCCCGAAACATGCAAATTATGGATTCCCGTGCAATCACCTATTTTTAGATCCCTGATGAACGGGCACGTACCAATCAGTGTTTTAAAGGCGTTTTTGGGGCGAGCCCCTGGGCTAGCCCCGGGGTAAGGTGTACCAAAATCGCACCGAGGTGTACCGACGGGGCGTAAGCCCCAACCTTCAGGGAGTTCACTTAGGCGTAAGCCCCAACATTTGGGGCATAAGCCCCGGGAACTTTTACAAATTTGAGCCAAAATTGCTTAATATTTTCTTAAAAAAAGTTAAATATCCAGTAGTTAACTCATAGTAAATTCTCAAACTAAATATCTCAAAAAGTCAAAAGTTTTTTCTAATCGCCTAATTTCATAAGCTTTTCTCATTGTTGTTTACGTAGTAACATATACACTTTACACCTTTGTATGCAAAGTAAACTACAAAGCAAATAGTTTTGTCCTCCAATTCTTACTATCTTCCATGTTTGCATTTTCCTTCTTTATGCTTTATTTTCTTCAAGATTTTCTTAGAATTCTTCAATTTATCTTTTTCAAGATAGTTTTTAGTTTTAGAATTTCTTTTGATATCACTCTAGTTTAGATAATGTTTTGAAGACTCTACTCTGACTATTTGTATTATAATGAGTATTAATTTGTATCTAGTTTTAGGTTTTAAAATAATAACTTTATATTATTGTCAATTTTATCTTTGAATCATTAGGACAGAGTATCGTTTTGTCAACTCTAATTATGTTTCATCATAGTCATGTTATTGTGTAATACATCTTTACATTCACTTTTTCAAGATTTTTTAGTAGTTCATGCATATTTAGCATGTTAAAATAAATATATACATTTTTATACTAATTCTTTTTTGATTTATATATTTTTAATATATTTTTATTTTATTAATTTAGAAAATATTAAAAATTAAGTACCCATGGGGCTTACGCCTCGTGCCTTGGGGCTTACGCTTGTTTTTAAGCATATGTAAAACGCCTCGCCTTACGCCCGCGCCTTTTAAAACACTGGTACCAATTAATTTTTGTAATTTGTTGATACTACTATGATGATCAATTGCAAAGTTGCAATCATGCAGCGATAACTTAGTCAGCGTTTTAGCTGCATAAATAGCATCAGGTATGCTATAGTTCAAAGAAAACGCTGGGCATATTTCTAGGGATTTGACATTAAGTTTAATTGCCAAGTTCAACCAGCGATCAATATGAGAGGCCAATTCCGGATGACGATGAAGGCCTAAGAGGCGGAGCGTTTCAATGCTCGAGTTTTGTTCGAGGTAGAGGCGCAAGGAATCATCGATGAATTTGACAAAGTTCTCGGAATTATTCATAAAACTCTCATGGATGTATTGATTGAATATCACATCAGGTCGCGATCTCCAAATTGAACTCCATGTCTCAGACAAGACGCAAGTTCGAGCTTCTTCTTTTAGCTCGTATTCACGAATCCGACGTGAGATGTCGTGAATTATGTGTATGGGCAATTCTGATATTCTGTCCTCTCCATCACCCATTTCCATCATAATTTTCTTGCAATTTAATCACAAACAAATGATTCAACAGTTTGCTATATAAAGGTTCGTTTAAGTGGCTCTTCTCACATTCACGTTATTTATTAAGAAGAATTTAACTTTATTTCACTTCCCATTCCTAGTCGGAGGTGGTCATGAAAAAAAAAAAAAGAACTTTCCATATATATAGGCTGATACGGCAAAGAGTTTCTTCCTTTTTCCGAACATAAAATCAATTTTCAAATTTTAAGAACCCCACGAAGTCTCAACTCAAGTTTCCATGAGCTGTAGTCACCTTTTCAGGAAAAATTAAGTTTTTTTTACTTAACAAGTTTCGTTTACTTTTTATACATTCACGTATTCTAGATTCTTCCGTTTACAAGGTGGTAACACTACTAAAAAGTCACGCAATATTCCCACTGAAATTTTTCACCAAAAAATATTTTGTGGCTATTTCCACTGAATATCGGTAGGAAAAATCTAACTAATAGTATCTTTTCTCACAGAAAAATCAGAAGTTTCCCCGCGTTTCAATTAGAACTTATTTCCCACCATATGTTTTCGCAGTGAGCTGGTTCGGTCTTTTTTGTAAAACAAACTTATTAGGAAAATATAGAATGCAGAGTATTGGAAACATTTGTATATAATCACTTCTGAATAACTAGCGCAAGAAAATACATTGCAACTTTATCATATTTTACATTGTGAAAAAATAATAATTAGACTCTTAATTTCTACAATTAAACTATATTAGGGATTTCTACTCTTGATATTTAGGTAAAACGTAAACAGTTTAGACAATAAGACAATCTATAGGCAACATGAAAAAGGGGGGAAAAAGCTATGAAATAGTATGAGACCTTTTTATAAGACTACTTCGTTCAGAGACTAGTAATATAGAATCATTGTTAGTTTATTTCGTTTTTATATTTGCCAGTTATCAAAAATCCAAAATCATCGCACAAATGTTTCAAAGATTTCTAATCATCATCATCATCATCATCATCATTATTATTATTATTATTATTGAAAAAAACTGGCTATTAGGTCAAATCCAGAAATCAGAAAATGTGTTTCATGGTAATAAAATATAAACAAAGCTTCAATGTTTTAAATACAATAACGGCCCAACTGATTGTTCTTTACTATGTCAACAAAAAAGATTTTGTGATGAAGCCTTCTAGAAAAAGAGAATCTTCTTAAAGTAACTAGAATTCTTTATGAATATTTCGAAATGAAAAAGGTTGTTTAAATAAAACCAGAATATAGCTTCAGAACCGGGTCATTGGCACTTGACCCCGTATTTTGGACTGGTCTTTAGTTTTTGTCCCTTATAACAAACAACTTTTCCGCGAGGCACAAGTTTTCACTCTTCACATTATAATATCATACAAGTTATGTCCCGCACTTTTAGATTATTTATGTTGCACTAGGTATAAGTTCGATTTCTAAAGGATAAAAATTAAAGACCAGCCGTTTTGAAGGACAAAAATGAAAGACGAGCCACTTTGAGGGACAAGTCGTGCAATTTTTTCTTCGGAACCACAACTAATGAAGGATAAAAGGGGCCGATGGTTCAGCAAACAAGTTTGAGCAATTTCATGGGTTAAGTTGAGCTACGCCAACATTAGCCCATCAATAAAAAAATTTCATATCCAACCAATCCAAAAGGCTTGCGGCTGCTGAAGGCCAAGTGGCAGCAAACATTGCTCCAAATCCGGCCACAATGTGTTCAACGTGACTTCTCATATGGCGACTATTCTGGCCCATCTCTTATCAAAATATTGTGGAGGAGCCTTCCCAGTATTTCTAGCTGTTAGCCTATTACAATTAGGGATGTATCAAAGTAGATCGAAGAATCGTAACAAATAGAAATTGAACCAAGCTGACGTTCATGTTGTTGTAGTTCTACCAAAATATGTATGAATATTGTATGAAACTTGTATTCAATATTGATGTAGTTGTATTAAATTTCCAAACACCTAACATGAACTTTATACAAATTTTATAAAGTTACATACATAATCTTACCGTTTTTATACATTTTCATACATGACAAATGTGAGAATTCTAAACCTTGACCTAGATATAAATATTTCATACACAATTTGAAGTGAAATTTTTAAGCCTTGAGCGAGATATGCACATTTCATATACAAAATTTTGAGCGAAATATTTAAGCCTTGTGACAAATTTTCCAAGCCTTGAGCAAAAACTTTCGTATATGTTTTGTAAGATATGTATTGCTATATTTTGTAAACTGAAAAGTATCGTTATATTTTATAAATACACCATATTCTTATATATATATACACATCATTCTCCCTTTTCTTGTATTATTATTTAGTGTGGAGATCGGGTCTACATGGCCGATAAAAATCAACTTATTTTGTCATGAATTTTTTTTTTGACAATTGGAAGTGACCAATACAGCTAGAATGACTATGTAAGAGAAAATCCGATGTTGAATGATTTTATTGATACAAAAATGAGTTAGGTGAATTTACTAAATATTTTCACACAATTGAGTGACCGTTTGAAAAATTTACCCGCCTTGCTAGATATGAGGTGAAATATGTGAAACAAGTTGGTGCATAATAGTCTGCTGACCAAGCTTCGAGAAGTCCAAAAGTACTTAATTTAGAAAGTTGAAGTATTTGACTAAACTTTTAGGGAAAAATAATTGTTTTTCAAAAGTTGAAAAAAGTAATTTTTTCCTAGAAGCAAAAAAAAGTACTTCCAACAAAATATAATTTTCAAAATAAACAGATTTGAAAGCTTGTTTTTATAAATTTTATAGGTATGACATATGTATATTCCCTCCATGATGATGCTTCTTATCGGTTAATGATGTAAAGAATTTGCATTGTTAAATATAAAATTTTGGTACGACAAGAATGTTGTATTTTTTATTAAAAGATTAAAAAAAAAAAAAAAAAAACCTTCAAACATATAATCTGGATGATGTATCATGCTCAAAACTGGCTTAACTATAGTGTATATGATAATGGTGACAACAAGTTATGAGCAAAGTCACAAAAAACTCCGAGCACGTGTAATTATTTTGTAAAAGAAAGACTAAGGGTCCTCCCATTACATAAAAGTTGTAATCCATTCAATTAGGGACGTGGATTTCAACCATGAGTACAATGGGCACATTTCGCCATCCTCAGTTGCACCTTTGTGATTATTGACCTCATTTAGTCTTCCAGTTTGCTTCTCCCTGTATCTTGTTATAATCGTCTCACTAAGCACCTGTGTGAAAAGTTAATCTCTTTAATTAGAAAACATATAAATCTCCCTTGATATAAGGGAAGTTCTTAAGGTGCTTTAAAATTTGCATTATGTTGTAAGTTCAAATCCTTATGATTATGAGATAGTCATGCAATAAATGTGTCCGGTTTATATACATATTTATATGTGCACTTTAAGGACCAATTTTATGAGATTGTCAAGTTATATATGAAAAACATTTAACCCTGTGGTCATCTTAGGATATAATGTGTATATACATACGTACCTGGACTATTTTGCTCTCTGTACATGGCACTATGGACATCGTGTTGGGATGCCAGGACATCAGATTATCTGCGAATGATTCAAGATGCATCGAAGGATTCTTAATGCATAGCTCTAGGTCTCGAGTTGGGGGAACAATAATTTCGCTTGGGTCTTCATAAATAAGAATACTTTTATACTGCATATATTGTACAAAGCCCAAACTATGTAACATAAGTAGTGCAATAATGCATAAATCAAGTAACGCGATGCAAAGTACTACCAATATTAGACCCTAGAATAGTTGAACTTTTGAATGAAGTCTTGAAGATTATTGTACCAACTTGTGTCCACATCTCTGAAGTTATAAGAATTTGAAAAATCTGGCAGCAAATAAAATCTGATATTTGCTCGTTCCAAGTTAGAAGGATCCATAGTTGAGAAGGGCATGCATGTTTTGTCACTTTTAAAATCGAACTTCGTCAGATTTGGAGTCACCATGTTGACTTGCTCCAGATTCTTCCAATGCCACAAGACGAATCTCTTAAATTTTTCACTCACAATTTTAATATTTTTTATTAGATAGCATCTCTTTAGTTCTAGTACTTCAAGAGCTGAGAACTTAGATAACTGGTATTCAAACTCTTCGTTTGTCATTGTGGTAGCTTCTAATTTGAGAATTTGTACTATTTTATAACCATCTAAAATATCAATCGTGCAAGACAGGGGTTGTACTTCACGTGTCTTTTGGCGCTTGTACAGAGACGCTCCAACATATACAAATTTTTGAAGATTTGGGGCCTGAATTTCCACCTTTACGAGTCCTTCACAATCCAATAGCTCTAATATCTCCAGATTTACTAGGCCCGAAACATGCAAATTATGGATTCCCGTGCAATCACCTATTTTTAGATCCCTGATAAATGGGCATGTACTAATTAATCGTCGTAATTTATTGGTACTGCTATGATGATCGATTCCAAAGTTGCACTCATGCAGCGATAACTCAGTCAGTGTTTTAGCTGCATAAATAGCATCAGGTATGCTATAGTTCAAAGAAAACGCCGGGCAAATTTCAAGGGATTTGACATTAAGTTGAATTGCCAAGTTCAACCAGCGATCAATATGAGAGGCCGATTCCGGATGATGACGAAGGCCCAATAGGCTAAGCGTTTCAATGCTCGAGTTTTGTTCGAGGTAGGGGCGCAAGGAATCATCGATGAATTTGATAAAACTCTCCGAATTATTCATAAAACTCTCGTGGATGTATTGATTGATTATCACATCCGGTCTCGATCTCCAAATTGAACTCCATGTCTTAGACAAAATGCAAGTTCAAGCTTCTTCTTTTAGCCCTTATTCACGAATCCGACGTGAGATTTCGTGAATTATGTGTACGGGCAATTCTGATATTCTGTCCTCTCCATCACCTATTTCCGTCATAATTTTCTTGCAGTTGAATCACAAATAAATGATTCAACAATTTGCTAGATGTGATTCATGTAGGTGGAAAGCTGATTGACATGGCCTATTTTTGGAGATATAAATTTAAAATAGGACTGATCTTGAAAATTTAATCTGTGAAAGTTGTACAACAACAACATATCCAGTGTGTGATCCCACAAGTGGGGTCTGGGGAGGGTGGGGTGTACGCAGACCTTACCTCTACCTTTGCGGGGTAGAGAGGATGTTTCCGATAGATCCTCAACTCAAGAAAAGCGTTTATCAAAACAGGTTTGAGAAAAGTAGAAAAGTATGAGTAAAAAGCTACCCGCAAGGGTGGCCGAGTTGGTTGAGCAGGGGATCTCCCAAATGGGGTCTCAGGTTCGATGGGGTCTCAGGTTCGAAACACCCTGCATGCTTTCTCGGTCGAGCTCGTCGCACAAAGCTTGCCTAGTGCGGTTTACCTCTCCTGTATTATTTGCGGGCTATTACACTAGAGCGGGGTTTACCCTGTGTGCACCCAAAGGGTAGCGGATGTGGGTTCCTTGTCATAAAAAAATGCGAGTAAAAAGCTAAGATAAAAATCTCGAAGAAAAGAAATGTATCGACAACAAAAATAGTAAAGATAGCCAAAGTAAAGGAAACAAACATAGTAATAAAATTGAAGAATAAGGTAAAGACATATAAAGTGCCAAACCATGATCTTCCCCAGAAAAGAGAAAAACTGCTCGACTATTTACTAAACTTCTACTCTAATCCTATCTAGGGTCATGTTCTCAGTGAGCTGGAGATGTGTCATGTTCTGTCTAATCACCTCTCCTCGACAGTAGACCTATCACTGCCAACCTCTTGACCCTCATCACTGGGGTGTCTATGCTCCTCCTCCTTACATGCCCAAAACATCTCAGCCTCGCCTCCCGCATATTGTCTACCACTGAGGCCACTCCTACCTTGCCCCGTAGATCCTCAACATCATCAACAACAACAACAACATACCCAGTATAATCCCACCATATGGGAGCTGGGGAGGGTAGAGTGTGCAGACCTTGCCCGGTAGATCCTCATTCCTATAAAATGTTATCTTATCAAATTCTTGATAATCTTAACCAATAAAATGTTAGTGCATTCCTGCTAAAATGTGATTCATCCGTCGCAGTTCCTCAATGTGGAAAGAGATACTTTGGAAGAGGAGATTCTATCGGTACTTGATGTGCCACCCGGGAAAATGGGATGTGTTATTGGTAGAAAAGGGTCCTCAATTTTGTCAATCAAAGAATCATGCAAGTAAGTCTCTCCCTTTCATCATTCTTGTTAGTTGGTTTATAGCCTCGCTTGGCCATGTTTTTGGGAAGTTAAAAGTATTAATTTTTTTCAAAAAAAGCGCTTATTTTAGAGAATTAAGGTATTTAACCAAGCTTTTATGGAAAAATATAAGTGCTTTTGAGTAGCGTAGCTTTTCCTTAGAAGCACTTTTCAAACCTTGGTCAAGCACAAATTACTGCTCTAATATTGGCAAAAATAGTTTTCAAATTGATTAGCCGAACACGAACTGCTAATCTTCAAAAGTACTTTTTCGAAAAGCAATTTTCAAAATAAGCAGATTTTGGAAGCTTGGTCAAAGATGCTATTAGTGGGTCCTGATATGAAACATTTTGCGGGCGAGAAATCCTAATTGGTGGATCGAAGGGAGCACCAAACAAGGTTGGTAAATATAAACATGCACTCACTCCCTCCCTCTGAATTTACGTGGTGGTCTGATTGGACATGAACTATCTGTTGTTTCTTATACTTCGATTATCGTATTATTATGTATTAGTTACTGCTCCTTTGTTTTTCAGGCAACTTTTTCATGTCTTTTATACTGCTTTGAACTGGTTGTCCCTGTGCCGAGGCTCTCCTGGGAAAAAGCCTCTCTACCTCCCAAAGGTAGGGGTAAGGTTTGCGTACATTCTTCCTTCCCCAGACCCCACTATGTGGGATTTCAAGGGGTATGTTGTTGTCGTTCTCGTCGTTGTCTGATTGGACATGGAGTTTAAAAAAGAAAGAAAAACTTTTGAAACATGTCGTGAAAAACAATCCATAGTTATGTGGAAATGAGAATTTTCAAGTTAAATTGTTTCTAATTATGGAAAAATATTATTCTTGTTGGGACAGACTAAAAGGATATACGTCGCATAAATTGGGACGATTATGGGAGTAGCTCTTTACTTTTGAATTATTACCGAAGGATACATTGTTATACTTTTTCCTCTCATGTCATCTCTATTTTCTAGGCCAATTCATGCACAAGTTTACAGTTCAAAATTAGCACTTGAGTTCGTGCACTTATCCCCCGCACATACATTGCTAGGGAGGAAGTTGGTGCATGATTCTGGTGTCTAGACGAGTTCATTGGTGTATGTGATCAGTGTAGGTGGGATTGTTAGACGGGGTTTTTACCTAGTAAGGGATGGAGCGTAAGCTTCGCGCCCCATTAATCTTTAAATCTGCTAATAGATAAATTAACAAAAATGCGAGTATTAAATAAAATAAAAATAAATATGAATCGTAAAATTAAAAGATGAAATTAAATGTTGAGAAAATTTAATACAACAATGATATATGAAGCAACGATACTATCCTAAAACTTAAACAAATAAAGGAGGAATATTAACTTAGAAAGAAATGTAAGATGTGCCTCTTAAAAAATAAGTGAATCTGGAAATACTTTTAGTACTATAATTTAAAGTTCTCTTCAAAGAGTACTATTGTCATTAACACTTAAGAGTGGGGCCTAGTGCTCAATGAAGTGGGTTGAGAACCATCAGGTCTCAGGTTCAAACCCCAGCGGAGACAAAAATACTAGTTGGTTTTTTTCCATCTATCCAAGTCTTGGTGAATAGAGTTATGGTACTTGTGCTGGTGGGAGGTAGTAGATATCCTGTGAAATTAATCGAGGTGCAAGCTGGTCTGAACACCACTGTTAATAAAAAAAGGCTACTCTTGTCATTATTGAATTTCGGTCCTTATAGAAATAATTCTGAATTGTATAATACAACTCCATCACGTTGTGATTCCCACAAGTTAATAAATCAAGAAACAACTCAGAATACTATGATTCATCACTAAAAGAGTAAACGTTGACTAGAATTATTTGCATATGTTAATCACTAAGACTTGACTATGAAATAAACAAGTTCATACCTCAGAAGGACAATATTGCTATCATTTATCAACGGGATTCTAGTAGAGAAACAAGATTTGAATATGCAAATATAGAGATTGAAGAGTGAAAACCTAGCAAAAATTAAGACAGATTTTTCACAGTCAAAAGTTTCCTCTAAATTTACTCTTATGGTGTTCTTAGTGGGAGAATATGTGATAATAGATCTAATTTTGAGTTGAAATATTCTCAAACTTCCGATTTGTGAACAATGAAAAGGACTTTAGAAGAGTCAAGGAGAGTTAAGAAATTTGAAGGTCTAGGCTAATTACACCTAATTGCAGAGAAACTGTGGGATGAGCCGCATTGAGTGTTGGGCTTGTTCGTAGTATATGTCCGGGTGCTTGAGGCTATGTCTCACGAGACGAGCCTTTTTGTCACGACCCAAATCTGACACTCACGCCGTGACCGGACACCTGACGAGCTTCTACCCATAAGGCAAACCCTCTAAGCAAATCATGCGAAAATTAACGAATAAAATGGATAATACGCAAAGTCTCATAATATAAAGAAAAGTGCGGAAGCGAAATACAAATACTGAGTCTTGCCATAAAACCCATAAAAATGTCTAAGTCATGGAACCACTAGTCTGAATATAAAAGTACGAGACGTAGCTCAGAATACTACTAAGTCAACTAAAGAAGAAGAGGCCGCCATGATCTAATGGTGGCTCACCTCTCGAACCGGACCGAACAAAGCCGGAATGAATCAAGTATCGGCTACCTGGTCACCGTTAACCACACCTGCACATAGGCAACATCAACAAGTGTGAGTCTAAAAGACCAGCAAGATCATCGACACTCTCAGCTTACCCCTGGGGCAAGTCTTTGAAATCCCCGATAATGCATAAAAGCAATTACACAAGACAAGTATATTAAATATATACAAATCGAAGCTAAAGTGAAATCATGAAGCATAAACAAGCAAAACATGAAATACTCTAAATCTGAATCTATGCTCACGGGACATAGTACGTATTTATCTATGTCTTACCCCGTTTTCCGGAGAGGGCATTATTTATCCCCATCTTACCCGGACGAGCAATACATGAAATACACTGAATCTGGATGTATGCTCACGGGACATAGTACGTAGTTGTCTATGTCTTACCCCGTCTTCCGGAGAGGGCATTATTTACCCCCATCTTACCCGGACAAGCAATAGATGCACTACACTGAATCTGAACCTATGCTCACGGGACATAGTACATATTTGTCTATGTCTTACCCCGTCTTCCGGAGAGGGCATTAATTACCCCCATCTTACCCGGGTCACTTAAAATTCTAGCATCTATCTCTCAACGAACATCAATGGGACCTATGGAAGTGTGCCCCTCTGAAGATATGATAAGTGTAACATACATCCAATCAATACCACTTCTAAACTTTACATTTATATAAATAGTATCCATTTAAGCGAAATTCGCTAAAGGACTCATACGGTCATTACTTTAGAAACTTGGAAATTATCCAATTTAGATCATGCTTGCCCACTCACACGAACTAAATGGTTTAAATGCATACATACAACACAAACCATATGCTTTTTATGAAAAGCAAGTAAACTAAGAGTTTAAGCCTCACTTGCCTTATAACCGGAACGCAACCTCTCTTGAAGTGTCAAATTTCCTTCAAACAATCTTCAATAGCCTCAATCTATTCAATACCATAAATAAATTATCTAAATTAGTCTAAGGAAACTAATCCTATAATTTTAGGTTCAGAATTAAATCTCAACATTCTATACCTTGATTCCATAATTCTTTTAAAAAGTGAAATTTGTATCTCAATATCATTAACAAATAATTGTATAATATACTTATATATGTATGTGTTCCACTCCCAACATCCCAAAATAAATAATGTTTATCGAGTACAGTGAAGGAAAACACAAAAGAAAGAAAGAAACAAAATGAGCAAAGAAATAAAAGTGAGCAACTATGTAGTTTGCACGTGAGTTGCAGAAAAGAAAAAGAAGCAATTTCACAATTTGAACCCCACTCTCTCTGCCAATCCCACAATTCTTCATAATAAGACAAAATCCCTTGCAACATGATTTCTTAAATATCAAAGTCAACAACATGCTATGTACCCGAATCTTTTAACTTTGGAAAAATTCACCGTGTTAGCAGATTGCAAAGCAATTTTCATGCCCTCTGTCCGTCTGTTTTTCTCCTTTTAGGTTAGAAGTAATTTAATAATTTTTTTCTTGTATTTTCCCTCTACCCTTTGAAAATATAACGTGCACAGTAACCAGAATAGTGGGCTTGGCCCACTCACTCCCTAACTTAACTAATTCATGCACCTTTCATATACTATATCATAAACAAATATAATATTTCTAATAATAATCTACATATATATTATAGGAATATAATATCCGCTTCGATACGAAACCTGCTAAAATTAAATAAGCTACAAATAAAGAAGTCATTCTAGACACTTGAAAAAAATATCGGGTTGTTACACTTTTACTTCTGCCCTAAGGTTTTTTTGCCTCACTCCAAGGTGAGCTCCAGATCGATTTTGCCTTTCAAAATATTTTATTTGAAAAGGATTCCATAGTAATTGTTTGCACCGGTTAAAATGCCTGCGTTCCTGAGAGTTGCATTTTAGCACGTAAATATTAGCCTGGGAAATGATGAAGTTGAGTAATACGATATATTAAAAGTGGAAGCTAACTAAAAAAATAGCTTGATTTTTTTTATGTTCGAGGGTGTTGCCCACTTTGTGGGATTACACTGTATGTTGTTGTTTGGTTTGGGGGGCGTTGATTTGATACGTATAACACCAATCTTCCATGTTTGATCAGGTTTTCATCATTGGCCCCTGAAGCAGGTAAGGAAAGCAGAAGCCATGTTGAGGGGCCGGATGTTATGAGATACTTTTGACCTTTTTGCTGCACCTCGAAGCTGGAGCTTTGTGTTCATACTACTTGATCATCATGCTAAACAAAAACCTATCTCCACTTTTGTTTTGCTAATATTGACCTTGATCTTCCATGCCAATTCGTCTCACATTCGATGGGGTGCTAAATGGATGCATCTTTTTGGAAGTTAAATCTGTATTTGCTTTACCATTACTTGGTTTATGCGTGAAAATGAAAAAGATTGTTTTAGCTCCCTAATTCCTCTCTTTTCAGAGTCGTAAGAATGTGTGGGTGTTTTGTAATGATGGTGTTTGGGCCAGCTTGCCTATTGGGTAACTCTGCCCACGGAGGCCTGGGCAGAGAAATTACATAGTGTTCTTTGTCTCTATTAGGATTTGAACCTTGATTCTCCATGGTTTTCACCCACTTTAGTGATTGCTAGGGCAAACCTTTAAGTGTCTTGTTGTAAGAATGTCTTGATGAGGATGGACAAAATTTTAGTATGGACATTGTTCTATTAGTCAGTTGCGAACTTGATTGATGGAGTGGTCACTCTGCTTTGGGTCCTTTGTCATGCCCACGCAGTGGCCCGGCTTGGGGGAATTTTGAGAATACTATTTGGAATAGGAGTGGACTATAAGATTGCCCAGTTGTAATTATTGTAGTGGAGCCATGGACTTAGTTCTAGAAAATGTTGAGAAAGTGACAGAACGTTGTGAAAGGGATAAAACGTAGACCCCCCCCCCAATTCACATGACCACTCGGTGACTTTGGGGGTTGCGGACAAAAGAGGTCGTTGGGGGGCTAAGGCCATTGAATTTGACACAATGGCTTGTTCAATGCATGTACACCAAATGTTTCTACAAGACTACAACGCAAAAAAACCTCTTGAATGCAGAATTGAATTGATGTTGGCCTTCCCCTATATCCTTTTATGTACTATTCTGCCGACTTGTGGCTATTCATACATGTTAAGTTTACGTGACCTATGCTTTCATTTTTGGTGTAAACAATGTAATGTAGAAGATGCAGAACTGTTATTACAACTTTTGGAGGTTTTGTAAGACTAGACAAGCTTCTCTACTTTTTGTACTTGTAGTTATGATGCCAACACAATCTTTGTGTTGAAGAATAGATATGTTACCATTCTCAAAAGTTTTAAGTGACCTATACCAAACCTACCAAAAGTATAAGTTAGTTGACATTAACATACAAAACTGTCATTGAACTGAAAAACTTAGTTACCTTGTTTACTTTTTAACATAAAGAAAAGTTCAATGACAGATGGAAATAATACTGGAAGTCTTATGCAACACCTAGAATTTAATTAGTCGTTCTTGTGTTTCCTCTCCACAGAATAAACTCGTGCTCTGGAGGAAGACAGAGTTCTGTTCCAGGACTTCTATCGAGAATCAAACCGCAATATACATTGATTTATTGGCAGGTAACAATGGTAAATTTCTTTCACTCTAGGCATTATGGTTTGGTCAAGATGCATATAGAAGGCGTAGCTTTCTCGTTCACTGGCCAACAGAGAGGAAACCTCGGTTTGTGGCAATGTTTTTTAAGCACCTTACCCTCTCAGATGATTCTTTTGACATAACGAATAATTCTTGGAGAAGCATCAATTGATTTTGCAGCAAAACATGAGCATACCACTTGTAAATCACTAATGGTGGTGATTGAGCATGCACATCAAGAGCATTTAACGATCAGCCATACAACTTTGAGCAACGCATTTTGGTGAATTTATCTATCCTCTATTAGTGAAATCTGTTGACCAAACGCATTATCAAAAATCTGTTTTCAATCCAAATTTGTTCTTTCTGATTCGAACTCTATTATAATACTTGATGTTGCTTGTTTGTTTATCATTTAATATTTCAAAGTTAAATTAGAAATGTCGAGGTGAAAATTGCTTGGATTGTCTCTTTCCCAGATGAAGAAAAAAAAATACAACAGATATATGATACGAGTTGTCTTTGAAGGCAGAGGAAGTAGTACAGTCGGTTAAGTAGTTAATGAAGGGAATAAATAAAAAGTTGTGATTTTCACGGTTTAGTCCCCGAGTTTATATTAATTCTAGTATCGTATTTATTATTCACCCCTATAAGTTAGTTATGGTGTTTTGTACGTAGTGAGCACAAGCACGACATATATGCCTTGTATTCCTCTCATTTTCATCTATCAGTATATATCATTATTGTTGCTTATTTCTTTTTCTTCTTTTCCTTAACCGTAGTCGTTCTTAATTTTTACCCTAGAAATCTCAATACGCATCGGTGGTATCGGAAAGCGAGATCTTGGCTCTGTGGGTATCAATGTCGTCGGAAATGTTAGAAATGGTGACTATGTTACAAAAATTGTCATCCGAGATGTCTAATTTTACCAGTTGACAAGAACAATTTGAAGAGAGGCAGGAACAATCTCGACGAGCTCAAGAACAGTCAATACGTGAGCTCCGAGATGCAGTCAACATTGATCGGAGATCGGAAAGAGACAAGGAAGCAGTGAACAATGGGGAACGACTGTATTCCCCATCGGATACACCACTTTCGATTGGGTCTTGCTCTTTCATGCTTCCATCTAATTCAGCAGCAGCAGGGGTAAGTTATAGTCAAGCTCCTAATCTACCAGTTAATTCACTCGCAATTGGGTCTGTTAATGCTGTCACTAGTACTGTTAATGGAACCTCTGCACCTCTTTATTCCCAAATCTCATCACCTTTTCACACCCAAGGAATTTAGACTTCGAACCACCAACACACGTTACCCATACAGTCAATTCCTATGCCTCAATTCCACCAATCACCCATGTTTCAACCCAATAATTACCTAGTTCCACCTATACAAGGGTTTCAACCCATGTTCCAGAATCAAAATTATTCAGCCCCACCCACACAAGGATTTCAATTTCAACCAACACAGTTCTCCAATTATAATCACCTGCCCTATGGTGCAACCCTTGGTACTAACTACTCTAATTCAGGAATTCCATATGTAAGCACTTATCAACCTACTCACATTCCATCATCCATATACCATCAAATTCCTGTAGCCCAATCACCACTACCAAACTACAACACTAGTCAGCAAATACCCTATCCTAATCCAGTACAAAACAATCACAATATCCACCTTCCTATTCCTTCATTCACTAAGTACACCAAAATTGAGTTTCCAAGGTTCTCCGGGGAGGACTTAAGAACCTGGTTGTATAAGGTGGAACAATTCTTCTCTGTAGAAGACATTTCCATCCACCAGAGGTTGAAACTAGTAGCAATTCATTTTGATGGTGATGCATTACAATGGCATCAAGGGTATATAAAAGCAAGAGCTCACTTGCCATTACCCATATGGGAAGAATACTTGTATGCACTCGCTGATAGATTTGGTGCAGAATACACTGACCCTATGACAGAGTTGATGAGGGTGAAACACACTGGTTCTGTAAAAGAATATCAGGCAGCTTTTGATAGTGTCATGACTAGACTGAACTTATCTGTTGAACATTCAATTAGTATATTTTTGAACAACTTAAGGCCTGAATTGAGTGATCTTTGTGAGGATTGGAAATCCTTGTAACTTGCCACACGCTTACTACTTGGCAAGATTACATGAATCTAATTTTGCTGCTCAAAGCAAGGCAATTAAGGGAATAACTTCTGGATATGTTCACTCTCAACCTAAGCCAGCTATTGGTAACAGTTCAAACACCTTTCAGAAGGGAAATTTTAGGGGGTATAGAAGGCCTGTTCATATGCAAGGATGGATACCAATAGAAGGAAGAGACTGACCCCAGCAGAATTGGATGAAAAGAGATCAAAGGGATTGTGTTTTTTATGTGATGAAAAGTATACACCTGGTCACAGGTGTAAAGCTAAGAGACAACTATTTTCCATGAAACTAGAGGAAGGGGAAGAACTGGTGGATTGTGAGTTAGAAGTTCCAGAAGAAGAGGATCCAATAGAACAGGAGTGTGTGGAAGAAACAACACTGGAAAGTTGTGCCATATCATTGCAAGCTTTAAATGGCACTATGGGATACAAGACATTAAGACTTAAGGGATTTAATGAACAAAATCCTATAGAAGTTTTCATAGACTGTGGTTCCACCCACAACTTCATTGATGAGGAAGCAGCTAAAAGACGGGGGTGTGAGGTGATAACAATTAAAGCCCAATTGGTGCAAGTAGCTGATGGAAGGGGAATACCTACTGACAAGTTATGTAAAGGGTTCAAATGGTTCATGCAAGGGGCCATGTTTCAAGATGACTTCTTAGTGTTCCCTGTTGGCAAGAGTGATATGGTATTGGGAGTACAATGGTTGTGTCCTTTGGGAGATATCAAGTTCAATTTTCAGAAACTCTTTATGGAATTTGAATATCAAGGACAGTTGCTGAAATTACAAGGGATTCAACCCAAGTTTAAGACTGTAGAAGCAAGGTCCATCACCAAAATGACTGAGGTAAGCTCTCAGTTTTTCATGATAAAAGTGAGAAGTGCTGAAATAGTGATAAACAAAAAGGAGGAAATTGTGATAGAAGATGAACCAGTAGCTGTGACAGGGTTGTTAGAAGAGTATAAATGTATTTTTGGGGAACCTCAGAAACTTCCTCCATCAACGGGAGTTTTCGACCACCATATTCCATTGCTTGAAGGGGTCAATCCTGTTAACTTTAGACCCTATAGATATTCTCCAATACAGAAAGGCATTATAGAGAAGATGGTAAGGGAAATGATGGAGCAAGGGATCATTCAACACAGTTCAAGTCCATATGCATCACCAGTGGTGCTAGTTGGTAAGAAGGATGGGTCATGGAGACTATGTGTACACTATAGAGCTTTAAATAAGGGAACTATAAAAGACAAGTTTCTAATACCAATTATAGAAGAACTGTTGGATGAATTGGGAGGCTCTCAAATCTACTCAAAAATAGATTTAAGGGCTGGGTACCACCAGATTAGGATAGCACCAGCTGATATTGCCAAAAGCGCTTTCAAAACCCATTACCGGACATTTTGAGTATCTAGTCATGCCCTTTGGGCTAACTAATGCTCCATCTAGTTTCGCAGTCTTATGAATCACATATTTCAATATCATTTAAGAAAATTTGTCTTGGTTTTCTTTGATGACATTTTAATTTACAACAAAACCTTGGAAGACCACCTGGTGCATCTTAAGATTACTTTTGAACTGTTGGTGAAGAACCAGTTGCTAGCTAAAAGAAGTAAATGTGTTTTTGCTGCTGAAAGGGTAGAGTACTTGGGACACTACATATCAGCAGAAGGGGTAGCTACAGACCCTAAAAAAATAGAAGCTGTTCAAGATTGGCCAGTACCTGAGACTCTCAAACAGTTGAGAGGGTTCTGAGGTCTAACAGGTTATTATAGAAGGTTCATTAAGGGGTATGGGGTTATCAGTAAACCTCTTACTGAGTTGTTGAAGAAAGATAGTTTTATGTGGAATCAAAAGGCAACTGAGGCTTTCAAGAAGCTCAAGGTGGCACTCACAACAGCACCTGTATTGGTGTTGCCTGACTTTTCAATGATCTTTGTTGTAGAAACAGATGCATGCAACATTGGTATTGGGGCAGTATTGATGCAGAAAGGATAACCCATTGCATTTCTCAGTAAGGGTTTGTCTGTTCAGCACCAAACTTTGTCTGTCTATGACAAGGAATTATTGGCTCTAGTGATGGCTGTTAACAAATGGTCACAGTATTTGATAGGGAGAACATTTATTGTCAAAACAGACCAGAAGGCTCTTAAATTTCTGTTGGAATAGAAATTACACACTGGAACACAGCTCAAGTGGATTACCAAACTTATGCAGTATGACTTCAGCATAGAGTATAAGAAGGGGAAGGAAAACAAGGCTGCAGATGCATTATCTAGGTTGCCATTAGTGGAGTTTTCTGCAATGACACTATCCACAATTAAGACTAACTTGCTACAGCTGGTTATGCAGAGTTGGGAGCAAGATGGAGAAATACTTGAATTGATACAGACTCTTAAAACTGGAAGTGGGACAGAAAAGGGGTATACTTTCCTTAATGATCAATTAAGAAAGAATGGGAGATTGGTGGTAGGACCAGTGGAACAATTGAGGAAAGAAATTATAACTCTTTAGCATGATTCACCTCTGGGAGGGCACCGTGGAGTGGATTACACTTACAGGAAGTTATATGCATTATTTTATTGGAAGGGGATGAGAGGGGATGTTCAAGAATATGTGAAGGGTTGTGATGTTTGTCAGAGACATAAATATGATAATGCCCCTTACCCTGGATTGTTACAACCTTAGAAGGTGCCTACACAGGCTTGGGGAAGTGTAAGCATGGATTTCATAGATGGTTTACCTAAGTCTAAGGGAAAAACTGTTATCTGGGTTGTGGTAGATAGACTAACCAAATATGCTCACTTTGTTGGTCTATCCCATCCTTATTCAGCAAGTGAAATAGCTAAATTGTTCATGGAGAACATTTATAAACTTCATGGGATGCCTGAAGACATTGTAAGTGACAGGGACCTTGTATTTACTAGCAAGTTGTGGCAAGAATTGTTTTCTATATTCAGTCACTTTGAACACCTCTCGCATGCCATCCCCTGCATCGATGGTCAAACAGAGGTGATCAATAGATGTTTAGAAACTTATTTGAGGTGCTTTTGCTCTGAATCTCAGAAGGATTGGTATTCTTACCTTGCTACTGTGGAATGGTGGTACAACACCACTTTCCACAACTCAATACAAAACCACTCCTTATGAGGCCCTTTATGGACAGCCTCCACCTATGCATTTACCCTATATAGCAGGAGAATCAGGCATGAAAGAAGTTGATAGAAGTTTACTGACAAGGGAGTTCAAGAATCAGCTTCTACAGTTTCATCTCAAGAGAGCTCAACAGAGAATGATGGACCAAGCTAATAAGCATCGGTCGACATGCGATTTCAAGAGGGATTGGGTATACTTAAAAATTCAACCTTATAGGCGGTTACATTATGCGGGACGAAATTTCAACAAGGCCTTGCCAAATATTATGGCCCTTATCAAGTATTACAAAGAATAGGATCGAGTAGCATACAAACTATCCTTGCCAAGACACTTACTTCTTCATCCCACATTCCATGTTTCACAACTAAAACCTTGTCACACACTACCATCCGTTTTCTCCCATCCTTTGTGTTGAACTTGCTAGTCCCTACCGCCCTCAACCGGGCCTAAGGTGTTAGAAAGAAGAATGATTCAAAAGGCAATAAGGCTGTGCCTCAAGTGTTAGTACAATGGGAACAACTACCAAAAGATTTGGCGACATGGGAAGACTACAATGCTTTGCTCCTCGGGTTTCAGCCTTTTATTCCGAGGTCAAGGAAGATTTTAAGGGGAAGGACTGATACGAGTTGTACTGCAGCAAGAGGAAGTAGTACAGTCGGTTAAGTAGTTAATGAAGGAAATAAATAAGAAGTTGTGATTTTCACGCTTTAGTCCCCCGAGTTTATATTAATTCTAGTATCGTATTTATTATTCCCCTATAAGTTAGTTATGGTGTTTTGTCTGTAGTGAGCACAAGCACTGACATATATGCCTTGTATTCCTCTCATTTTCATCTATCAGATATATCGTTATTGTTGCTTATTTCTTTTTCTTCTTTTCCTTAGCTGTAGCTGTTCTTAATTTTTACCCTAGAAATCCCAATCTGCATCAATATATGGCAGCATCCTATATCAAATACTACTCCGCTACTACTGGTAAGCTAAAGAAATACTGATACCCTACTATGATTGGCAATAAAAGTGCAAATTGCAAATCAATAAGACAACTTAGAAGGCTTTGAAAAACCATCTGAGAGAGATTTTGTACTGGACTACCACGTGCGGAGAACCATGTGAAAACACATACCATTCGAAACTGATCCGGTTACAGATTTTCAGTTAATAATAAATGGGTAGAATAATCACTACACCCCCAAAAAAAAAAAAAAAAAAAAAAAAAAAAAAAAGAAAAAAACTAAGAAAGTGAAAGTAATGTATCACATACCACAAAGAAGTTAGTGTTAGAGAGTCAAACACGCGAAAAGGTATTTTGAAATTATCTAAAAAATTAATAAGACATGAACCAAACATTTCAATAACTTAATGCTATGTGGTGGAAAAGGAAAAAAACAACCAAACATTGGTGACAATGCTTGATTATATATTTAGATTATTTCTTACTTATCTTTGTAATCAAATGACACCAACTGAAAAAGTTTTTACTCAAGACACTTCATTACCTCATTACCGAATAATTCAGTAGTGCTATCAAAAATTGAGCAAAACAACAAATCTGTATCTCCACATAAGTTAATCACACACTTTTAGGCCAAAACAGGGGCCGTGCATTCATTCCAGAACTCCATATACAACTCAAATTGCAATTAATATTATATAAAAGATCAAAGAAGAGATCTAGAGGAAAGAAGGTTACTCCCATTTAAAATTAAAAGTAGTAATCCGTTCAATTAGAGACTTGGATTTCATCCAAGTGCACAAACGAGACGTACCGCCATCCTCAGCTGCGCCTTTGTAGTTAGTGACTTCTTTAAGCCTTATGTTTTGCTTCTTCGTGTATGCTGCTGTCATCTCATGTAAAATCTGTATTCCAAAGGCATGAAAATCTCAGATATAAATTTAGTGCAAAAAGCACCTAAGAGCATGGCCTAGTGGTCAGTGAAGTGGGATGAGACCTTATGAACCATAAGGTCTCAGGTTCAAATCCCAGTGGAGACAAAAAATATTAGGTCTTTCTTCTCATCTATCCAACCTTGGTGGGTAGAGTTACCTCGAGGTGAGCGCAAGCTGACCCGAACAACACCGTCATTAAAAAAAACGACACATATATATAGAGGAGAAGGCTCTTAGTTTAGCAAGAAAGGTGGTTCAAAATTTGCTTTATGTCATAGCTCCAAAGTCTTATCATTATGAGACAGTCATACCATATAGTGTTTTTGCATTGTACATGTTTATACGCGCGACTTAGGGACTATGGTATGAGAATACCAAGTCATATGAAAAGGCACTTAGACACTGTCGTTCTGGGATATAATGTATGTTTATACCTGGAGAATTTTGCTGTCAATGCCATGCACTATGGATATTATCTTGGGCTGAGCAAACATCATATCATTGACGAATGACTCAAGACGCGTCGTAGGACTCTCAAGGTATAGATCCAGTTTTCGAGTCGGTGGAAGCAGAATTGCTCTTGGAGCTTCATAAATAAGAATACTCTGCATATTGTGCACACGCCAAAGCATGTTAACTAGACAAGTTGCACAATGCATAATTCAAGTAATTAAAGCAAATTGAAGTCCAGTTCATGATGGAGAAAACTGAAGAGAGAGAACAATTCCACAGAGATATAAATCCTACATAGAGTACAACTAGCTAGTGAAAGAGAAAAGTAAAAGAAAAGAAATCACCTCCTCACAATGAAATACTAATTTCAGGCCATTAGAATAGTTGAACTTTTGAACGAAGCATAGAAGATTCTTGTACCAACTTGTGTCCACATCTCCAAAGTTGTAAGAATCAGATGGCTGCAGAGATAAATCAAGTCTGCCACATTCCAGGTTAGAAAGATCCATAGTTGAGATCGAGAAGGGCATTTTGCAACCCTCAAAATAGAATGCCATTAGATTCGGAGCCAGCACGTTCACTTGCTCCAGATCCTGCCAATGCCATAATGTGAATCTCTTAAGTTTTTCACTCACAACTTTTATATTTTTCATTACATAACATCCAGTGAGTTCTAAAACTTCAAGGGCTGGAAACATGGATAACTGATATTCGAACTGCTGGTCCGCCATGGTGGTAGCTTCCAAGTGGAGATATTCTAAAGTTTTATGACCATCTAAAATATCAATTGTGCATGGCAACAATTCTGGTTCAAGTGTCCTCGGGTATTCTTCCAAAGGCATACCGGCATATACGAATTGCTTAAGATTTGGAGCCCAGATCTCTACCTTCTCGAGTTTTTTACACCTCGTTAGCTCCAAATTCTCCAGATATAATAGGCCCAAAACATGCAAATTCTTGAACCCCATGCAACGACTTAATTTTAAGTCCCTGATTAACGAACATGTACTAAATAATCCTTGCAATTTGTTGGTGGAGTTATTATCAATTCCAAAATTGCACCCGCTTAGGTATAATACAGTCAGCGTCTTAGCTGCATAAATAGAATCAGGTATGCTGTAGTATGATGAGCCAAACCAAGCTGCGTCAATTTCTAGAAATCTGACGTGGAGTTTAATTGCCAATTCCAACCAGCGATCCACATGACTATGACAAGGCAATTCCCGAGGATGAAGCTGTGTGAGGCGGAGCATTTCAATGCTCAAGTTTTGCTTGACATAGGGCTGCAAGGAATCATCAACGAATTTAACAAAATCCTCCAAATTTGTGAAGAGACTATAGTGGCTGGATTGAAAGATCAGATCAGGTCGCGTTCTCCAAATTAAATTCCACCTCTTAGACAAGACACGAGTTCGAGTTTCTTCATCAAGCCCGTTCTGACGAATACGACGTAAGATGTCATGAATTATGTGTACAGGCAACTCTGATATTCTATCCTTTCTAGCAACTATTTCCGCCATAATTTAAAGAAGAACTAATCGAACCTTAATTCTCTCAATTCTAAGAACTGCAGGCTCTCGTATAAGTTACATTACAATCTTAAAGGAACCACAAGGTTTATATATTCAGCCTGTTCCCTACAACTACAACTCCCCATTCCTTGTTGGAGTTGGTCACAACTTCCCTTAAAAGTTGTGAAGTTAATTACGTAATTTCCAAATATTAAAAGGTTTCAGCTTTATTAGGCATACACATAACCTCAAAAGTCCAGGGAAAAGACCATGAGACATGTGCATAAGAAGGAACAAATAAGATTCTGATGTGTTAGTAAACAGAAAGGCTAATTTCCATCAGAAAAGGAAAAGATTAGAGTATTTCACACCTTAGCATTGAGACTTAGAGTTAAAGCTAGGGGTGTACATGGACCGGGTTGGTTCGGATTTTTTAAACTCCAAACCAAACCAATTGCGTCTGGTTTTTAAATTTATACACCAAACCAAACCAATAAAATTCGGGTTTTTCAACCTCGGGTTTTTTCGGGTTTTTCGGATTTTTTTTCGGAATAGTCTTGATACGAAACATATAACTTTTACTTCAAATATTTCTTTAGTTCTAGTAAGATACAACTATATAATTAAAGTGTTTCTTAAGAAAATAACACAAAATGTGAGAAGAGTGATGACATTGTATTAAAATATTCAACAAAAGCTAATAAATTTGGTCAAAATAAATATTGCTAATTAACAAGTCATAAAGAAAATGACCATAATCTAAAAATACTAAGTCATGCTAAAATAAGTACGGCATTAATAAGTATTAATTACATGACAAAGAAATAAAACTTAAGTTATGTTTTTTCACTCTCTAAATAAATTATGCAAAGCGAAGAATAGATATCCAACATTATTGTCATTCCTAGTGATAAATTGAATTTCTTTTGTTAGTATTAATGTTGAGTTAGTTTTGGTTTGGACTTTATTTGAGTTGGACTTTATTTGAGTTACTAACATCCATAGGATATAAAACTTATTGACATTCAAAATTCGAAGTTCAAGCTTAAATAATATGATAATAGTTAAAGAACTACGAAAAAATTTAAGAAATATTTATAAATTACATTACAAATAAATATTTTTATGTATAAAATATTTTAAATTTGAATACATGTAATGTCGGTTAGTTTGGTTCGGTTTGACTTTTTTTAGTTAAAACCAAACCAAACTAATTATGGTCAGTTTTTTTTTTCCAACACCAAACCAAGTCAAATCAAACCACTAATCGGGTTTTTTTCTCGGTTTGACTCGGTTTATCGGTTTGGTGCGGTTTGTCAGTTTACTTTGTACACCCCTAGTTAAAACTCACAAAGATGGGAAAATGAGCTAAAAAGGCTCTTTGAGAGTGGAATGCACAATAAGGGATTTCTATTTCTTTTTCCTTTTCTTTTGTCATAACTATATAATTATGAAGAGATTGGGGTTGAATTAAAATATTTAAAAACTTGGGAGATAGAATTAAAATATAAAAACATTGTAATAAATCAATGTTCCAAACCTAACAAAACAAAGCTGCCCGTTCTTTATCTCCTCTTCTCTTCTTCTGTTCTTCCCGTTCTTCTCTCTATCTCCTCTCCACTCTTTTCTCTTTAACCATTTTTTTTTACTGGTTTCTCCTCCAAAAACATTCTTTATCTGCAAATTCGAGTTTTTTGAGGTATGCATTTATTTTTATTCTAATTTCTGTTGTTTTTATGCTCATTTAAGACATGGGGTTTTTGTTTTTCCTATGTTTTCTTGGTCGATCGATCCAGTAAACTTTATCTTACCATTCACTATTATAAATTAGTCCGAAATCAATTTGGGTCTCTATATGATTTGTTCTTTTTGTAAACTCTAAAAAAGGAGTTTCGGTTTTAGTCTAAAATCAATTTGAGTCTCAAAAAGATTTATCTTTTTGCAAATTCTGAAAAATGGGTTTTGGGATTTTGTGAATTTTAGTGAATGGGATCATTTGCTTTCTTCATAGTTTGTGTTCTACATTCACTAATAGCAGTTGTAACAATGTTCTATTTGAATGAAGTTTCTGCACTTGGACATGGTATTGAAACAGCCAAAAAGTTGTTAGGGTCAATCCCACATGACTAATTGGTGATTAAAACATCTGATTTATTTGTTGGATTGATGTTATGTGTCATTGGGTTATTGTTATTTGTGGTGTCTTTTGTTAAGGAGAGGGAATTTCAGAGTTTTTTCGCGAAAGGTTGTGTTTGTCTTCATGTAGCAATGGGATTATGGAGAGTGTATTTTGAGAGGAAGCTCGAGGATTTGGCTTATGATTGGCTAAGACAACTTGTTGGTGATTTTGTTCTAGCACTTTCTTGGGTGTTTTTTCTTGTTAATTCATGGAGGAAAAAGTATGATTAGAAAGATTTTTTTTTTACGAACTTTTGTTAGCGTAAGATGTTTCGTAGTCCCAAATAATGATGCTTGATGGAAAAAATGATTAAAACACTTCTAGCATCTTAAGATGCTTGATCAAATTCTTTTTTTTTTAAATTGGTGTTATATTTAGCTCTATGCTTGCAAGAAATATTTTATTTTGTGGCCGATATTGTTTTAATTTCTAAGTATTTTGTGGTCGCTATTGTTTTAATTTCTTCTATGTGTAAACAATCACATATTGTTTAAACAACTTGTGTTTATTTTATAACTTCGAGAAGTTTATTCATTTGGTCTATTGTTGACAATTTTATGATGCTTTATGTATGTAGATAAAATGGAAACAAAAAATCAAAAAGTTTATAAAAGAAGGCCTAGAAAAAAGGCTAGGTCAACGGAAGAGGAGTCTGCTTCTGCTGGAGAAGCGGATAGGTTTCCACAAGCTCAGGAAACAGAAGAATTGACCTCATCAGCTCGTGGTTCAGTTAGAGAAGATGAAAGTGTAGAAGATGAGGAATCAATAGATCAGGAAGATAAAAATGAAAGTGTAGAAGATGAGGAATCAACGCATCAGGAAGGACAAAATGAAAGTGGAGAAGAAAATGCAGAAGATGAGAAATCAACGGATCAACAAGAAGAAAATGAAAGTGGAGAAGAAAGGGTCAAGAAACAAATCATGTACTTTTCGAACAAAGAAAAAAAGTATTACATGATGAGAATGTTGCCCCTTCAAGATCAAATGTGAGTGTTTTTTTAAATTGTCATTAGTGAAAACAAAGAGTAGGTGTTTTAGCATCCATTTACTATTTTTTTAGAAGATTACCACCAGTTCAAACAACTGATGGATGCTTAAACACCTAGTAATTGTTTATTGTAAACAAACAGTTGTTATTTAAGCATCAACTGGTTGTTTAAACTACCACCAGTTCAAACAACATATGTTTGTGGCTTTTTTATACTTTCTTTTAATTAATCAATTTTATAATCATGTACGCTTTTTCGATGATTCTGATACTGAGATTCCCGAATGCATAAAGTCCATTGATCTTACAAAATATAGCTTCAAGACACATTATTCCGCGCACGGTGATATTCCATGCTAGATTTTTGTAAAGTCACCTCTAGGAGGAAAAGCATTTCTTGAATTCAGAGGAGTTCTGGTAGAACAAGGTATTTTAGATAGGTTCAAAAAAAGTTGTTTTGGGCATTTTATGGATATTCCAATGCAGCGAGTAAATTTTGGGTCGTTAATAGTTCATGGTCTTCTACTCCGACGCATCATTTGTCAGAAAAAGATGGAGCTGTGGTTTGAATAGGAAAATATGCCTGTGTGATTTAGATTAAGGGAATTTGCCTTGATGACGGGACTACGGTGTCACCCCTTTCCTTCTGAAGAGGCATTTGCTAGTCGAGTAAAGAAGGGTGAACCATTATGGGAATTTGTTTCCAAGGAAGGAAAAACTGTTACTGCTAATTTCCTCCTTGAAAAGATCAAATCACCTGAAACAACCAAACCAAGGCAAGTGAAAGGTTCTATCACTGCATCTTATGTGCAAGAGATATATCATCAGGTGTTGATGCCGACATGACCAAGCTAGCTTGCAAGCCCTCTGTCTTCAACGAATATCCGTGGGGTCTCAAAAGCTATCTTTTGACTGTTGAGTATCTTGCAAAACCAATAAAATCTGAATACAACCTCTACGGCTTCCCGTGGGCATTCCTGGTAACTAAATAATTTTTTATTATTATTATTTTGCTTTTAATAATTATATTGATTGTAAACATGATGTTGTTTATAAAGGAAGATCATAACATTGAATTTTTTGTTCTTTCTATGCAGTAGTGCACCTTTCCGATTCCTACAAATGCAGAAAAAAAAGGGAAAAATACATGAAGGACCTTGAGCCATTTTCCAGTAAGAAAGCTGACGAAAAAATTGATATGTTAAAAGAATAATTGGTTGGGGTGACAACCATCACAACAGGTGAAGTAGGAGCTAGGGAGGTTGGTGGTGAGGACAGGATCCCAGTAAGGAGTGGGGCAGAGGAAAGGAGCCCACCAAGGGGTGGGGGTGTGATGTTCGGCCAAAATTGCTTATATTTAGCCATTATTGTCTCACATTTTAGTGCTTTTAATTATCTTTTGAGTATTAATTATATTGATTTGTGCTTAATACTATATTTTTACCGTGTAGAAATAAAGCGGTGTGAAGATGAAGAGATTTAGAGCAAAATTGAATAAAAAGTGGAAGAGAAAAGAAAACGAGAGGCAGTGGAACACAAGAAAAAGAAGAAGGGGACATAATGATTATTCAATGAGTGGAGGAGTTATATTACATTTACAAAAATTACAATTGAAAAAAGGAGTTATGCACTTGGCAGAATGAAGCTCGTGACTAAGGCGGTGCTGCAGGCCTTGTGACGCAGGGAAGGGATTTGCGTTAAAATTATTTCCCAATTCATTTTGGACTCAGTTATTTTATTTGAGCTTTTTCCTATGTCTATAAATATTTCATAAGCCACAATTTTTAGACATCTTTGGCATAAAACACAAGTTTGGAGGCTAGGGTTCCTACGTAAATATTCTTTCTTTTATTTAATCCTTGTTAATGGGAATTTCTTGGTGACAATTAAGATTGATACTCTTGTTGTGCTTATTTATTGATCGGCATTATTTTTAATCAAGTAAGTTATTGTTATTTTAATTATTGTTGTTCTTCAACGTTTCTCAAGGGAGTAGCTAACCCTAGGACTTGCCCATTTACTTTGTTTGAAACTTGGAAGAGGAAGAACGGGGTTGGGATAGAATAATTAACATGAATTTGGGGCGTTAACCCTCATCTAATGGAAATTGACCTAGGAATAGGCGATACCACTTGTAGCCATATTCGGGTGTTCTTAATGCTCCTAATTGCTTGAGGGATCTTCAATTGGGTAGTCTAGTTAATCTTCGGGAGAAGTTAATTTAGAGTCATTATCCGAGACTAAATAAAATAAACTTGCTATTATTTATAATTCGTGAAATATATTGGATCGTTACTTGAGAAGTAGTTTCCTTTATTCCATTCTTGTGGCCATTGATCAATTTACTTGCTTTTTATATTAGAATTTATATTTCCGTATTTTATCAAAACCTTATCAAAAACCACCATTGATTCGTTCGGTCTAGCTATTGTTAGTGATAATTCCTAATCTTCTTAAATTGCCTACATATTGTTCTCTGTGGGATTCGACCCCAACCTTGTTGGGTTACTATATTTGACAACGTCCGCGTTATACCATTAATAGGTGTAATTTGAGCGCATCAAATTTTGGCGCCGCCATTTCGGGGAACAATTGGCGTATTTTGGCTAATTTAGGAAATAAGCTAACTTGCTTTGAACCGAACCTGTGAATATTTTGTATAGTTGTTTTCTATGTTTTATTTTATTTTTAGAAAAAAAAAATGGCATCTTTCCATGAAAACTTGTTTAGTAGTGATTTTTATTGTGAGCATGGCCAAATTGGTGAGTTCAAACTCATGATGGAGTGCTTGCTTGGTGAGGGTAACGAAAATCAAAAAGCCTTGGAAGAATACTTGGACACTAGTCTCCAACTTGGTTTGATGACAGACGAAGAAAATCCTCCATGGGCAAATCATTATGAACTCCCTAATGCTCAAGATGAAAGGGTAAATCATGAAGATGAGTTTATTGGGAATGCCAAAGAAAAAAATAAATTGGAGTCAACAATTGTTCTGAAAAATATGGTTGGTGTTGACTCCAATCCGGGAAAAAGTGGATGTCGTAATTCAAGAAGTTCAAGAGCCTTATATTTTGCAATTTGAAAATTCAAGAAGGCAAAATGACATTCCTCACTTGAAAGTCAAGAAGTGTAAGATGAAAAATATTTTATTTGGCGTGGTCATCTATTTACCACCCCCCGCTGCTCGTGGTCACAAACTTGAATCAATGTTGGGTGCCCAGTTCATTAGCTCCAAATGGCGAGAAAAGCGATAAAGTTGATTCACGTCATGCCACGACATTAACTAAGGCGCTTGTTGGGAGGCAACCCAATGTGTAATAGTTTTAGATTTTTTTTTATTTTTTTATTTTTTTATAGTGTCACATATTGTTTTGTTTTGCAGATTAGGGGAAGTCTGAGTACCCTGAAGTTGAAAGCTGAGAGCATGTTTGGGCTTAAGTGTGGGGTCATCCCGACCCTTAATGTTGAGGATTATCTTGCTAGCTAGGCCTAGTAGGTCTCGGGAGTATTTCTCACCCTTATTTTAATTTTTCTCTACTATAAATGCATCGAGGACAATGCATATTTTTAAGTGTGGGGTGGGTACTTCCGATTTTTGAGGTCAAGGATGATTATGCCATAGGATTTTTTTTTTAATTTCTTAGCCTTATATATATAAATAAATAAAATAAAAAACTAATAAAAATGCAAAAAGATTTTTGCATTTCTTTCTTTGTTCGTTCTTTTATTTTTCTTTTATAGATTCTTTTTCTCTTTTAGCGGCATACATCGTCCGCCCCCTTTGGTTTTCTTATGGCCTCGGTTCTTTCCCGAGGGGGGGCCTTTGAACCGGGTAATTTTTTATTTCTAGGATAATATTTTTTTTTTTTAGTAGTAAAGAAGAGAAAAGAAAGACCCTTTTTGACTTGGTTGATACTATCATATTTGGGCCTGAACTTGAGTAGTACTTTCCTGTGAGTGCTTGAGTAATCAAAAAGATATCAGACTTTCTGACACCTAGCTCATGATTGTGACTCTGTGTATAACTTATTCTTATTTTGTAGTTCGTCATGATCCTATCTGTCCTCGAGTAAAATTGATCCATTTAATCGAGACTTGTGCCATGTGGTAGGATTTATCGCATATATTCCATGTTTTGCACCATAGTCTAGAACTTGCCCCGCATGTTATCAAGCGAAATAAAAAAGTGTTACCGTTTAGAAGATGATTATAGGCTTTCTTTTGATATGTCTTGTAAATTTTAGCCTTTTTTAAATTGTACCACTAGTTAGCCCTTTTCGAGCTTTAGCCTTTCATTTGTTAGCCGTATTTTTGCCTTGATCCTTTTTGTTTAATCCCCTCGGTTTTTGCACCGCTTCCTTAGCACCGTAGAATAGACTATGATATTAATTGATAAATCAAGAAAAGGGATGGTCATGAAAAAATGGTGACCAATGATAGCTGCAAAGTGATGGAAAGGCTCTCTTAGAAAGAAGGTGAAAAAAAAAAATAGGAGAAAAAGTGCTTGAAAAAAAATTAAAAAAAAATTGAAGCGTTCTTGATATGATGAGAATTACTAGTGAAAATAATTGATGAAGAGAGGGCTGAAAAATAAAATAAGGTGTAGAAAATAGTGGGTGATGAAGTCTAAAATTGCAAAGTGCTTAGGGAAGTGTAAGTCACTATTATATAGTTTTCCTACCCGTCCCTTAGCCAACATTACAACCCGTTAAAGTCCTATTTGATTCTATTCGAGCACACTTAATTAGTGGAGATGTACATAATGGGCAAGCCTATGGTTCTTTGTGCATACACATGAATTTCTTTGTGAGTGCGAGAGTGTGTTTTGATGCTAAGTCCTTAATGTACATTCAATTCTTTGATGAGTGTGTGTGCTATTTCTTCTCATGGAGGGACTTGGCACTTGTTTCATGACGAGATAGGTGATGTTATTAGCTTCTTTGATGAGAATAGGGGAGCGAGCTTAAATTTGATGAGTTAGAGTCCATCTTTGAGATTAGGAGATTAGAAGTTTGTTATTTATTTGTTGACTTGTATATCTTGCATGATGATCAAGAAGTGTATATTTGATGAGTTGGTTACAATAGGCCATAATTGTTGGTATCAACCAAAATGGTGGTGTTCCTAGGCTTGATTTATTGAGAGTGAATTTAGTGCTTACTCGAGGACGAGCAAGAATTTAAGTGTGGGGTGTTGATGTTCGGCCAAAATTGCTTATATTTAGCCATTATTGTCTCACATTTTAGTGCTTTTAATTATCTTTTGAGTATTAATTATATTGATTTGTGCTTAATACTATATTTTTACCGTGTAGAAATAAAGCGGTGTGAAGATGAAGAGATTTAGAGCAAAATTGAATAAAAAGTGGAAGAGAAAAGAAGACGGGAGGCAGTGGGAGACAAGGAAAAGAAAAAGGGGAATAATGATTGTTCAATGAGTGGAGGAGTTTTATTTACATTTTGCAAAATTACAATTGAAAAAAGGAGTTATGCACTTGGCGTAACGAAGTTCAGTGACTAAGGCGGTGTTTGTGCCTTGTGACGCAGGAAGGGATTTGCGTTAAAATTATTTCCCAATTCATTTTGGACTCAGTTATTTTATTTGAGCTTTTTCCTATGTCTATAAATATTTCATAAGCCACAATTTTTAGACATCTTTGGCATAAAACACAAGTTGGAGGCTAGTGGTTCCTACGTAAATATTCTTTCTTTTATTTAATCCTTGTTAATGGGAATTTCTTGGTGACAATTAAGATTGATACTCTTGTTGTGCTTATTTATTGATCGGCATTATTTTTAATCAAGTAAGTTATTGTTATTTTAATTATTGTTGTTCTTCAACGTTTTCAAGGGAGTAGCTAACCCTAGGACTTGCCCATTTACTTTGTTTGAAACTTGGAAGAGGAAGAACGGGGTTGGGATAGAATAATTAACATGAATTTGGGGCGTTAACCCTCATCTAATGGAAATTGACCTAGGAATAGCGATACCACTTGTAGCCATATTCGGGTGTTCTTAATGCTCCTAATTGCTTGAGGGATCTTCAATTGGGTAGTCTAGTTAATCTTGGGAGAAGTTAATTTAGAGTCATTATCCGAGACTAAATAAAATAAACTTGCTATTATTTATAATTCGTGAAATATATTGGATCGTTACTTGAGAAGTAGTTTCCTTTATTCCATTCTTGTGGCCATTGATCAATTTACTTGCTTTTTATATTAGAATTTATATTTCCGTATTTTATCAAAACCTTATCAAAAACCACCATTGATTCGTTCGGCCTAGCTATTGTTAGTGATAATTCCTAATCTTCTTAAATTGCCTACATATTGTTCTCTGTGGGATTCGACCCCAACCTTGTTGGGTTACTATATTTGACAACGTCCGCGTTATACCATTAATAGGTGTAATTTGAGCGTATCAAATTTTGCATAACAGCTTCAGTGGTTGCTTAAACATTCACAGTAGTTGTTTACGCTATTTGTAGATGGTTGTTTACTAAAACAACATGATGTTGTTTAACAGCTTCAGTGGTTGCTTAAACATTCGCAGTAGTTGTTTACGCTATTCATAAAAAGTAGGTTTGTTTACAGTATAAAGTTTTCCCTTAAAATGTAAGTAAACAACTAGTGGTTGCTTAAACAGACATTGGTTGTTTCAGAACATAACTAATTATTTATATTGGAAAATTTTTGCTCATAAAAAAATTGTTAAACAAGTAGTGATTGCTTAAACAAATAATTGTTGCTTACAATAAACAACAAGAAGTTGTTCAAACAACTCCTGATTGCTTATACAATAACCTCATATCTCGTAAAAAATAGGTAAACAATTAGGGGTTGCTTAAACAAATATTGATTGCTTATAATAAACAACTAGTTTATACAACTATGGGTTGTTTACTTTAAAATCCATCAAACGGGAAGTTGGATGTTCAGTTGTTTCAAGTCAATAAGTTGATGTTCAAATATTCATATAATCAAACAACATTGATTCTATTATCACTTGATCAATAAGTTATAGTTATACTATTAGTAGGGTCAATCAGTTGATGATCAATTGTGATCAAATAACCAAGTTGGGTTTAATTACTAATTGAACGACTCGTTTGATGTTGAATTGTTATCAAGTCAATAAGTTGATGTTCAAATATTCATATAATCAAACAACATTGGTTCTATTATCACTTGATCAATAAGTTATAGTTATACTATTAGTAGGGTCAATCAGTTGATGATCAATTGTGATCAAATTACCAAGTTGGGTTTAATTACTAATTGAACGACTCGTTTGATGTTAAATTGTTATCAAGTCAATAAGTTGATGTTCAAACATTCATATAATCAAACAACATTGATTCTATTATCACTTGATCAATAAGTTCTAGTTATACTATTAGTAGGGTCAATTAGTTGATGATCAATTGTGATCAAATTACTAAGTTGGGTTTAATTACTAATTGAACGACTCGTTTGATGTTGAATTGTTGTCAATTCAATAAGTTGATGTTCAAATATTCATATAAATGTCCAATTGAAATTCTTGTATAAGCAATAAGGAGTTGTTTGAACAACTTCTTGTTGTTTATTATAAGCAATCAATATTTGTTTAAGTAGCCATTAGTTGTTTATTATAAGCAATTAGTATTTGTTTAAGCAACCCCTAGTTGTTTACCTACTTTTTACGAGATATGAAGTTATTGTATAAGCAATCAGGAGTTGCTTGAACAACTTTTTGTTGTTTTGTAAGCAACAATTATTTGTTTAAGCAATCACTAGTTGCTTACCTACTTTTACGAGATACGACGTTATTGTATAAGCAATCAGGAGTTGCTTGAACAACTTCTTGTTGTTTATTATATCTTTATTTGTTTAAACAATTGTCTATTGTTGCTTGAACAACTTCTTGTTGCTTACCAATATTTTTATGAGCAATAATTTTCCAGTATAAATAATTAGATATTTTCTGAAACAACTAGTGTCTGTTTAAGCAACCACTAGTACGAAACCTATCAGTACCCTCAAACTTCATAGCTCGCAGTCGCCACTTGCAATTCTTATCTACACATTTGACATTGTAGATTTTTTTTGTGTTCTTTACCTGCTCAAAACTAAAATTATTCTTCACGGCAACAAGGTTCAATAGGATTTTCAATTCTTGCTTCTTCTTGAAAGTTAGACCCGAGAAAAATCCTGTGCCATCTTCACGACTGTGGCTACATTGTGTTGAGCCCTCAACCCCCCTGTGTACTGGACAGATTAATAGAAGAATATGTATCTTCTTCTGCCCCTTCTACCCTTGCGGTATTGTAATCAAAATCTGGAAACTCTGAAGTAGCTTCTATCCTCGCTATATTGTAATCAAATCCAGAAAAATTTCCAGCTTCTTCTTGCCCTCCGTATTACTAGCAAGTCCGGGGAACACTCAATTGCTTCTCCATTATGGAACTTCTATCGGCCCAATTTCAACCATATTTACTCTTAGAATGGGCCAACGACGACCATCTTTGTCAACGTCGGCTAAATAAGTGAGCAAATCATCATCCTTTATTTCGGAAAAATGTGCTTTTTCCGTTGCAACAATCGAGCATGTAAGTTATTGAAAGATCCTTTTGCGCACAACATAATTTACACCTAGTAATGACGATATCAACAAACTCATCATACGTAACATCCCTCCTCACTAGTATCGTAGATCGTAAGACCACCCTTCGACTTCCAACTATAACGCTCATCGGTCTCTATCCATTCACCATGTAGATCAACTGCTAATAGTATTTTGTCCACCATTAATTGTCACACAGGGGCGGACCCACATGGTGTCAGGTGGGTTCATATGAACCCACTTCGTTGAAAAACAATACTGTATATACATGTATATTTAATCTGTTTTTAAAATAAATACAGGTATATATTAAATTTGACTCCACTTGTATAGAATGCAACACCTGCCCAGTGGCGAAGTGGGTTCATTTTTTGTCAAATGATCCGAGTTCGAAACCAGCCTACAACAATTGACTATCCTCTTTTCTTTTAAACATATCTAAACACGTCCTTTTGCAACTCTTTAAAATATTTAACACTTAGGAAAGTTTTGGGGGCAAACTAGAGTTTCTTTTAATTTTTTTTTTTTTTAAAATAATAGAACTTAAAATAAAAAAGGATCCCATGTCCCAATCTAAAATAGCAAATAATTCCCATTTCCCAAGCCCTTACGTCTCTGGTCTCTTTTGCTTAAATTCGAAACACAACCTTGCTCCATAAATCTTCCGGATTGCTGAAATTTCACCCACTCCGTTATCAATCAAGGTTTGCTCAATATCTTGTGGAGTTAATTTCCTTATGTCATGAAATATTAGTCTCACAAGGAGCAAGCAACCACCTTTAATTCCCTTTTTTCTAGTAAAGGATATCTCTTGTCTCTTTCCCTGTCGTTGATTAGATGTTGGCTTTTGGTTTTGTTCTCTTGTTTTCCGGTTACTCTAATTTTAAGTTCTTGTAATTGGTTTTGTTCTCTTGTTTTCCTGGTTACTCCTAATTTTAAGTTCTTGTAATGGGATTTAGGTCTTTTTAAGTTGTACCTTTATTTCTTCTCTTGTGTAATTTTGTCAATAATATGAATTAAATTGGTACTTTCTAAAGAAAATGTTTAGATTGGTACTTTCTAAAGAAAATGTTTAGTTCTTTTGTAGTAGATGTGAGAGAAATTATTTATAAGATCTAAATATGGTTGAACTTTGAACATGTCAAAAATCAAGTGAAAAATAGATTGCTTGACTAATTGAGAAATTTGGGACTCGGTAAGTAGTGTCGTTTCGAGGGAGGTCGAAACCCATTACGTTATGCCTAGTATTGCTTTTACGATGAGTTACTATCGTAGACTTTAGTTTTTTTTTTTTTTGAACCCCTCGCACGAAATCCCTGTCCGCCACGTTGTACAACACTTGTGGATATTACATAGATACATATTAGAATTTGTGACAATATTATAGTCGGTACGGTATTTATACATAGAGAATTTATACGCGTGTTCTATAGTGTAAACAACTTGTGGTTGTTTAAACAAAGTTTGGTTGTTTACATGGAGCCTCCGTATGTGCGGTGCAAACTCTTAGCATAAATACCGTACGCTTGTTTAAACTACATATGAATATTTAAATACATTAGGATGTGCAGTTTTTTTGTGTAAACACTACATGGAGATTTTAAAAAATATATGATATTTATGTAATCACCATGTGTAATGCAGGTCATTTGTGTAAACATAAACAACTGCATGTTGTTTATAAACAACGTGCAGTTGTTTATTAACAACGCAGCTTGTTTATTAACAACGTGCGCTTGTTTATTAACAATATAGAAGAATAGAATGTTTAATTTAGAAAACGATGAAGAACGTTAAATTATTACCTTAAATCACTGAGATGAACTATTTATCCCCTTTGAAGCAAATTCCCAAAAAATGTATTAACAAATTACTATCAAGAACAGAGAAGTAACACAAATTAAAAAATCTTTGGTTTAGTGATGAAGAAGAAGGTACATGCAGATTTCATTTTTGTTCAATGAAGATAAATCTAACCCTAGTTTGAAGAGAGCAAGGCGTTTGGAAGGCTGGAATGTGTTGAGATTGAAAAAAAAAAAAGATGTGGAAGAAGATGAAGATGAATGTGGGGAGGGCTGCTCCCGCTGAAAAAATGAGCTGACAATGGAAATTTTTTGTTGCCCTTTTGGCTAAAAACCCTCTTATATGTTGGGCCTATTTGTAAATAGCAAAACTTTGGGTGTATAAAAATATTCTTTTTTAAATGAGCATAACCCCATTAATACCTAATTATACTAGAGTCCCTTTTACCCAATTTTTAAAACTTGTGTCCTAAATCCTCAAATAGATAACTCAAAAGTCTCTTTTAATTCTATCCCCCAAGTTTGTGGATATCAGTTCGTCGCCCCTTATATGATTGGGTAACTTCATTTACACCGTTAAAATAAGTCCCATCCTCTTTTGAAAAATGGAGTCTGATATAAAAGATTTGAATTGCCATTTACATATAACTTCCAAATTTCCAATATTCCACTAACAGACGCAAATACGACATATTCTACTATCTTATACGTAGAAGGGAATAAACACGGCAAATGCGACATATTCTACTATCTCGTACGTAGAAGGGAAAACACATAGCAGGTCAACATGCCTGCTTGACTTTTGGGGGCTGTTTCAGTCATTTTAGCATAAATGGAGTAATGTGATTGGGCCTAAGGGAATCTTACTATAATTTTTGACTGCATGGACTAAATTGCCCTCTGCTTATGTCATCCTGTATCATCACACTGATGACTTGATCCCACACAAAAGCTCAGCCCAACTTAAATTCTCACCTCCGCGATCCCACAATCTTCCCCGCTATTCCTTGTGTATTTCCCAAAGATTTCAAATTGTCTTTTGCCCTTCCCCTTAATTAGCGTGGGAACTGAGATCAAATCTTATTGTTCTTATTTTGCTAACTGAAATTATGTTATCGTAGTTTACAGATGGTATTGAAAATACTAATTAAACTTATACAAAATTTTAGTTATAGTGAAAAGAAAAATTCAATTGACCATAAAAATAAAAAAGAAAATTGAAAATGACCTAATTAAACTTATACAAAATTTGCATATTTATATACTTTGTAATCGCACATAATATAGTGAGCTAACATTTTATTGATCGGAGTTACTTATTTACTCATGTTCTAAAAATTGAAACTAGGCATTTTATTAAAAGAGACTTTTGAGTTAAGAAACTCATGTTCTAAAATTCTAAGTTTTTTAATTTACACAAAATTCTAAGTTTTTTTTAATTTACACAAAACCCCTTAAGTTTTTTAATTTACACAAAAACCCAAAAAATAAAATACGCAAGCAACTATTGGCTGCTTAAACAACTCCTCGTTGCTTACCATAAAAATAAAAAAAATAAAAATTAAATTGACCATTAAAAATGAAAATTAACTAATAAAAAAGATCATTTGATGAGTTATCCAAGCTTATTAAACTTTAAATAATTTGCGATTGATAATGGAATCAATGTTGTTTGATTATATGAATATTAAATTTGACTTGATAACAATTGACCGAAATTTAAACTAACTTATTAATAATATCACAATTGAAATGTTAGAATGGAATGAATGTTGTTTGATTAATAATATTTACTTCACAATTAAACATCAATGAGTGGTTAAACCCAACTTATTAATAATATCACAATTGACCGTAAAATTGCTAATAGTTTAACAATATATACTTTGTGGAATCAATGTTGTTTGATTATATGAATATTTGAACGTCAACGTATTCACTTGATAACAATAAATATGAAGTTGATTAAGTGCATAATATTAACTACTAACTAGTGATAATGGAATCAATGTTGTTTGATTATATGAATATTTGAACATTGAACTGATGCAACAATTGAAGCACATCCGTTTGATAAGTTAAATTGTTTTCATAAACAAATGTTTAACATAAATAACTACTATAAACAATCAATGATTGTTGCTAAGTTTTCACAAGAATTGGGGTTATTTGTAGCAATAATCGAAACAACTTTTTGTTGTTTATTGTAACATAAAAGTTTTTGATCTTTTAATTGCAATCTAAATTGTGATATTATTAATAAGTTGGGTTTAGGCTTGACATTTAATTGTTATCGTTGATGTTCAAATATTCATATAATCAAACAACATTCATTCCATTATCACTAGAAGTTATTGTTAAACTATTAGTAGAGTCAATCAATTTTGATCAATTATGATATTATTTGGGGTTTAATAACTCATTGAGCGACTCGTTTGATATTTAATTGTTATCAAGCAATAAGTTTTCATATAATCAAACAACATTGATTCCATTATCAATGGATTAAAAAACTATTAGTATAGTCAATTTGATGATAAAATTAATAAGTTGGATTTAATCACTCATCAAATGACTAGTTTTTACAAGAAACAAGGTTTTTATATTAGTTAATTTTCATTTGTGATCAATCAATTAACAGTTGAGTTCATGTATAAGCAATAATGAGTTGCTTAAACAACTTCGTTGTTTATTTAAGCAACCTTTGTTTATTTAAACAACTTAGTTGTTTACCTAGTTTTAATGAGATACAAGGTTATCAGATAAGCAAAAGGAGTTGCTAATAAGCGTATTTTTTTTAAGAAAAAAAGTGTTTTATTTTTGAGTTTTTTTAAATTAAAAACTTAGGGGATCAGTGTTTGTGTAAATAAAAAAAACTTGGGGGGATAGAGTCCCTTTTTAATTTTTTTACTAAGTTACAAATATTTTAATTCAACCTCATCTCTTCATGGAATCTTCATAATTAACCCTAATTAAATATTTATACAAAAGAAAAGTTTTAAAAAGAATAAATCCCCTTTCTTCATTCCACTCTCAAAGAGCCCTTTTAGCTCATTTTCCCGACTGAAACATACTTTGCTCTAAATCTTAGGACCCGTTTGGCCATAAGAATTATTCACTTTTTTTTGAATTTTTTTTCACTTTTTTCAAAAATTAGTGTTTTACATATTTGGAATTTGAAAAACAAGAAAAAAATTCACTTTTTTCGCAATCAAAACAAGTACATTTCAATAAAAAAACACTAAAAAAATGGCCAAACGATTTTTTTTTTTTTATTGCTATGGCCAAACGCCTACTTAATTGAGTAATATTTTAGTTGCGCTTTTCAATTTTCCATATATGGCCAAGAAAGTTTTCGCAGATAAAATTTGCATGTTGGACCCGTGCTGATCCAGTAGTTACATATATAGCACTAGTATCTGATCAAAAAAATAAAAAATAAAAAAAATCATGCAAATCGCTCTGCCTGAGACAGAGAGAGAAAAAGAGTACGGCAAAAAGCATGAAGCAAGAGGCGCATGCCTGAGCAGAGTACCATAATTTGCAGGTATTTCCAGTGCTTCATTTTCTGTTGCATCCATTGAAAAATAGCAGTAGTTATTATGGATATAAATGTGTAAAGTTTGATTGTTGGTGGTGTTCATTTCAAAATCATATTATGGCTTTAGCTGCTAGTCCTCACCAGACTTACATTCCTCTGCCATCCTCCAATTCAGGTCGTCTTTTACTCCGATTTTACCTTTCTAACAACTATTGTTAAGGTTTTTATTGGTTTAGTCTCTGGATTTCTGTTCATTGCCCTTTATATGATGTTTGAAATTCTTCATTTTATCCCTTGGATTTAACTCTACCGGCTATTTGTAAATGGGGTTTACTTTGTTTCATTCTCCACTTTCCATTTTATTTTTTCTTCTTCCTAAAATATCATCAACTCTCTTCACATTTCTATGACTCTTGGCTTTAGAAAAGTTTCAGAGGTTAGTTAGGGTTCTAGATTTTGTTGCTATATGCTTCCATGATTTATCTTTTGCATACCACTATAAGTATTCCCTCCGTCCCAATTTATTAGCCACCTTTTTAATTTCGAGGTTCAAACAAGTCTTTTTTTTTTACCGTAATTCTTTCACATATCGTCTTAATATTTTGAAATTTGAATTGTCTATTATTGTGACTTTTACCTAGTTTCCATGCCCGAATTCACGTTCAAAATTAATTTGTTTGACTCTCGAATTCCGAACTGTGCCACATAAATTGAGAAAGAGGGAGTAATTGCTATCTTGCCACAAACTGACTATATGTGTTTTACCCCTGACAATCGTGATAGCCTTTTGTCTTTTTTGCTGCTCCTTTTCACGCTGTTAGTGTTTTTTTTTTTTGGATAGTGATGTTAGTTGCAGGTCTATATTCTTATCACATTATCATGCATTTGAGCAGGTGGTAGGCGTGCCGCCGATCATGAAGTAGTTCTAAAGCCAGTCCCCATTTTTATCGTCATCCATGAATCTCAACTTCCAGCCACATTTCTCTATCCTTCCCCAAAAAATGAGTTGGTTGTTGGACTTGACTGCGAGGGTGTTGACCTCTGTAGATACGGAACTCTCTGTATTGTGCAGGTTTTTTTTTTTTTTTTTTTTTCAGTTCTCACTTGTTCTGAGTAGATACCATCTTCGTGTCTCACTTGATTGCCAATATTATGTTGTTATTCAGTAGTAGCTTTGTAAGTCTATTATGAGTAGCTTTAGTTGAATATAGGTTGTAGGTTTATAGGTTTTATGATAGAATTTGAGTGGGCCTTGACCATATTACTCGTCTTCTCATTGACCTTTTCTCATTTAAATTAATAGCTTGCTTTTCCGGATGCTATTTACTTGGTTGATGCGATTCGCGGTGGGAAAAAGTTGATTAATGCCTGTAAGCCTGGTCTTGAATCTAGTCATGTCACGAAAGTTATTCACGACTGCAAACGGGATAGTGAGGTCTTATAGAACTTCTTTTAGCCTCCTCTAGTTTCTCCTTTCCTCTTGTATCATTTTTGTCAATTTCTTTCCTCTTTCTTTTTCAGGCATTATACTATCAGTATGGTATCAAGTTGCACAATGTTATGGATACCCAGGTTAGCTTCTTATTTTCTTGGACCTTTATCTGATGATTTGGCGTCAGATCAATGATATCTTTTTCATTAGTAATGCGAAAACTAGGACTGAACATGACCCACTAATGAGATGCTCTTTTTTAAGTTGCTGCCTATGATGATAACTTCTTCTACCATGCAGTGAAAAATCTATCTTGGATGATTAAATGAATCATTTCCCACTGATTCCTTATTTCAGATATGGTTAATTTAATGCAAAGCACTCCTGAACATTAACTTACTTCCAACAGCAAAAAAAAGTTGCTTTTACACTCCAGTCACTGTTTATCTTTCCATGTTGTGCAGATAGCATATTATCTGATAGAGGAACAGTTGGGGAAAAAGAGCACACCAGCTGGCCATATCTCTTTTGTACACCTTCTTGCAGATCCACGCTATTGTGGTACTATGTCCCTGTTCAACTTCTATTCATCTTTCATGTAGTTGACTGCACCAAGTATATGAATGTTAGGTGGTTAAATGCAAAAACTCTTACTGGATGATAAGTCTGGTTTATTTTTGTTTCCTGGAAGCATCTTGATTTGGTTTTGAGAAATTAGATCTATAAAAATCCAAATGTCACTAGTTATGGTTTTTTGGTTAAGAAAAATAAATTCTTGTGATTTTTAAAATTACAGCTGATAATGCTGAAAAACAAGGGCAAGGATTATGTAGAATTTGGTAGTGATTATGCTTGCTCTTATGGTTTTTAATCATAAAAGACTAAGGAAAAGAATTCAAAGTTCCCTATTTGAAGTGCATCTCATTCTTTGAGGGATGTCTTTCACCATTGTGTTAGCCTTGCATTTAGAGAGATGGCATTGAAAATTGATACTATTCTGTAAGTTCTGACTAGGGAACAAATTAATATGCATATTTCAAGTTGTCACGGTAATGAATACATGTAATTTGTTGGGAGGATCCTTCTAAAGGAAATCATTTTTTCCTGCTAGTTCATAACTTCAAATTGTAAAAAAAGAAAAAAAAAAAATGAAGCAAAAAATCTACATTGCACAGAAAGAATTCTTCTTGATACCGACAATATAACCTCAAATATATTTTGCACTTCCAGTGGAACTTGTCGCTCTAACCGCCTCTCCTCTCTGACTGTTTTTTATCATAAAAACCTAGGGCATGCAATGAACTTTAATGATGATCATGAGTAGAAAATGCTCGCTATTGAAAATTTCTCATAGTCAGTTGTAAAATAGAAGTTCATGGAGAGATTAAGTTGCTAATAGGCTTTCCTTTTTCTTTTGTATATCTTTTATGTGATTGCAGGTATTTCATATGTCGAGAAAAAGGAAGTCCGTTCACTTCTGAGAGAGGTTGGATTCTGTTTTACCTATTTCTCTTCCGTTGACATGCCTTCCACGTGGAACATGCATCCTTGGATATCATTCCCAGGCCACAGTTAAATAGTTTTACAGGAAAAAAAAAAAAATTGAGGAAGTTCTTGGATCCTTTTGCCAAGAGGTTCTCAAAGACTTCGGTAGTAGAAAAATGAGATGAAATATATATGGTAACAATTACCAAGAAGGCACTTGGCAATAAGTAGTCTTCAGGAACTAACACGGTGCGAAACTAAACCAAAGTCTTACTATGCCTCTTCCCCACCTCCGAATAGAAAGAATACCAAAAAGAAAAAAAAGAAAGCCATCCCCATATCCCTGCTATTGGAAAATAATCACCTAGTACTTAGAGTTGGCAAGGGATGGATTCTTTGACAAGATTTTCTTCGTCTGTTGCTTGCTTCACTTAACTATGTGCTCATCCAAATAGTTTTTTCTATTACACTGGTATCTGGACCAGCTTGCGGGCACCTCAATTATTCTATCCGATGGCCGCTACCTTCTACTAGCATAGGTTCCGGGTAACTCTGCCCACCAAGGCTTGAGCAGATCGGAAGAAATCACCTAGTATTTTTTTCCTCTGCTGGGATTTGAACCCGAAACCACATGACTCTTCAAAATAGTTGTCAATCACTAGCAAATGGTCTTTCATTTTGATATGCTAGCCCAAAAGGCTTAGGTTTTGCTCAGTTATACATGATGAAAACTTTTCATGTAAATTCATTTTAGTCTCAGATTAACTATGTGGAGCTTCTTCCATGCTGATGTACTCCCTTTTCCGCACCGTATCGTGGATTTATGTATCTTCCAGAATCATATTGCTTAGTTCCTTTTCTGCAGGATCCTCAGTTTTGGACTTACAGACCATTATCTGAGCTGATGGTCCGTGCGGCTGCTGATGATGTTCGATTTCTTCCATACATATTCCATAAGATGATGGAGAAATTGAGTGAACAATCATTGTGGAGACTTGCAGTTCGTGGTTCACTTTGTTGTCGGTGTTTCTGCACAAGTGACAACAAATATGCTGATTGGCCAGCAATCCCTTCAATTCCAGGTAATCTCGATCTCTTCACCAAGGCCATGAATGCATATAGTGGTACCAGAAAATATATGTTGTTTCGTCCGGATATTATTGGAGAAATTTCTCATCCTTCATAACTATATTTAGGCCTCGGAGCCTTGTCCTGACTTTTGCCGGGTTTGATCACCTCTAAGTTAGTAGGAAATTAAGCTGCCCCATCATAACTATAATACAAGAAGTATTAGATGTGATTCATGTAGGTGGAAGGCTGATTGACATGGCCTATTTTTGGAGATATAAATTTAAAATAGGACTGATCTTGAAAATTTAATCTGTGAAAGTTGTACAACAACAACATATCCAGTGTGATTCCACAAGTGGGGTCTGGGGAGGGTGGGGTGTACGCAGCACTTACCCCTACCTTTGCGGGCAGAGAGAGGATGTTTCCGATGGGGATGCTCAACTCAAGAAAAGCGTTTATCAAAACAAAGTTTGAGAAAAGTAGAAAAGTATGAGTAAAAAGCTACCCGCAAGGCGGCCGAGTCGGGTTGAGCGGGGGGATCTCCCAAACGGGGTCTCGTGTTCGAAACACCCGCATGCTTTCTCGGCCGAGCTCGTCGCACAAAGCTTGCCTAGTGCGGTTTACCTCTCCGTATTATTTGCGGCTATTACACTAGAGCGGCGGGTTTACCCTGTGTGTGCACCAAAGCGGTAGCGGATGTGGTTCCTTGTCATAAAAAAATGCGAGTAAAAAGCTAAGATAAAAATCTCAAGAAAAGAAATGTATCGACAACAAAAATAGTAAAGATAGCCAAAGTAAAGGAAACAAACATAGTAATAAAATTGAAGAATAAGGTAAAGACATATAAAGTGCCAAACCATGATCTTCCCCAGGAAAGAGAAAAACTGTTCGACTACCTACTAAACTTCTACTCTAATCCTATCTGTGGTCATGTTCTCGTGAGCCGGAGATGTGTCATGTTCGTGCCTAATCACCTCTCCGGACAGTAGACCTATCACTGCCAACCTCTTGACCCTCATCACTGGGGCGTCTATGCTCCTCCTCCTTACATGCCCAAAACATCTCAGTCTTGCCTCCCGCATCTTGTCTACCACTGAGGCCACTCCTACCTTGCCCCGTAGATCCTCAACATCAACAACAACAACAACAACAACATACCCAAGATAATCCCACCATATGGGATCCTGGGAGGGCAGAGCAGGACCTTGCCCCGTAGATCCTCATTCCTATAAAATGTTATCTTATCAAATTCTTGATAATCTTAACCAATAAAATGTTAGTGCATTCCTGCTAAAATGTGATTCATCCTGTCAGAGTTCCTCAATGTGGAAAGAGATACTTTGGAAGAGGAGATTCTATCGGTACTTGATGTGCCACCCGGGAAAATGGGATGTGTTATTGGTAGAAAAGGGTCCTCAATTTTGTCAATCAAAGAATCATGCAAGTAAGTCTCTCCCTTTCATCATTCTTGTTAGTTGGTTTATAGCCTGCTTGGCCGTGTTTTTGGGAAGTTAAAAGTATTAATTTTTTTCAAAAACCGCTTATTTTAGAGAATTAAGGTATTTAACCAAGCTTTTATGGAAAAATATAAGTGCTTTTGAGTAGCAGTAGCTTTTCCTTAGAAGCACTTTTCAAACCTTGGTCAAGCACAAATTACTGCTCTAATATTGGCAAAAATGGTTTTCAAATTGATTAGCCGAACACGAACTGCTAATCTTCAAAAGAAAAGCAATTTTCAAAATAAGCAGATTTTGGAAGCTTGGTCAAAGATGCTATTAGTGGGTCCTGATATGAAACATTTTGCAGGGCAGAAATCCTAATTGGTGGATCGAAGGGAGCACCAAACAAGGTTGGTAAATATAAACATGCACTCACTCCCTCCCTCTGAATTTACGTGGTGGTCTGATTGGACATGAACTATCTGTTGTTTCTTATACTTCGATTATCGTATTATTATGTAGTAGTTACTGCTCCTTTGTTTTTCAGGCAACTTTTTCATGTCTTTTATACTGCTTTGAACTGGTTGTCCCTGTGCCGAGGGTCTCCCGGAAAAAAGCCTTTCTACCTCCCAAAGGTAGGAGTAAAGTTTTACAGTACATTCTTCCTCCCTGCATCCCCACTATGTGGGATTTCAAGGGGTATGTTGTTGTCGTCCTCGTCGTTGTCTGATTGGACATGGAGTTTAAAAAAGAAAGAAAAACTTTTGAAACATGTCGTGAAAAACAATCCATAGTTATGTGGAAATGAGAATTTTCAAGTTAAATTGTTTCTAATTATGGAAAAATATTATTCTTGTTGGGACAGACTAAAAGGATATACGTCGCATAAATTGGGACAGTGGGAGTAGCTCTTTACTTTTGAATTATTACCGAAGGATACATTGTTGTACTTTTTCCTCTCATGTCATCTCTATTTTCTGGGCCAATTCATGCACAAGTTTACAGTTCAAAATTAGCACTTGAGTTCTGGTGCACTTATCCCCTGCACATACATTGCTAGGGAGGAAGTTGGTCTGCATGATTCTGGTGTCTAGACAGAGTTCATTGGTGTATGTGATCAGTGTAGGTGGGGTTGTTAGACGGGGTTTTTACCTAGTAAGGGATGGAGCGTAAGCTTCGCGCCCCATTAATCTTTAAATTCTGCTAATAGATAAATTCACAAAAATGCGAGTATTAAATAAAATAAATATAAACATGAATCGTAAAATTAAAAGATGAAATTAAATGTTGAGAAAATTTAATACAACAATGATATATGAAGCAATGATACTATCCTAAAACTTAAACAAATAAAGGAGGAATATTAACTTAGAAAGAAATGTCATATGTGCCTCTTAAAAAATAAGTGAATCTGGAAATACTTTTAGTACTATAATTTAAAGTTCTCTTCAAAGAGTACTATTGTCATTAACACTCAAGAGTGGGGCCTAGTGCTCAATGAAGTGGGTTGAGAACCATCAGTTCTCAGGTTCAAACCCCAGCGGAGACAAAAATACTAGTTGGTTTTTTTCCATCTATCCAAGTCTTGGTGAATAGAGTTATTGCACTTGTGCTGGTGGGAGGTAGTAGATATCCCGTGAAATTAATCGAGGTGCAAGCTGGTCCGAACACCACTGTTAATAAAAAAAAAAAGGCTACTCTTGTCATTATTGAATTTCGGTCCTTATAGAAATAATTCTGAATTGTGTAATACAACTCCATCACGTTGTGATTCCCACAAGTTAATAAATCAAGAAACAACTCAGAATACTATGATTCATCACTAAAAGAGTAAACGTTGACTAGAATTATTTGCATATGTTAATCACTAAGACTTGACTATGAAATAAACAAGTTCATACCTCAGAAGGACAATATTGCTATCATTTATCAACAGGATTCAAGTAGAGAAACAAGATTTGAATATGCAAATATAGAGATTGAAGCGTGAAAACCTAGCAAAAATTAAGACAGATTTTTCACAGACAAAAGTTTCCTCTAAATTTACTCTTATGGTGTTCTTAGTGGGAGAATATGTGATATTAGATCTAATTTTGAGTTGAAATATTCTCAAACTTCCGATTTGTGAACAATGAAAAGGACTTTAGAAGAGTCAAGGAGAGTTAAGAAATTTGAAGGTCTAGGCTAATTACACCTAATTGCAGAGAAACTGTGGGATGAGCCGCATTGAGTGTTGGGCTTGTTCGTAGTATATGTCCGGGTGCTTGAGGCTATGTCTCACGAGACGAGCCTTTTACTTCTGGCCTAAGGTTTTTTTGCCTCACTCCAAGGTGAGCTCCAGATGAGTCTCAATTTTGCCTTTCAAAATATTTTATTTGAAAAGGATTCCATAGTAATTGTTTGCACCGGTTAAAATGCTTGCGTGCCTGAGAGTTGCATTTTAGCACGTAAATATTAGCCTGGGAAACGATGAAATTGAGTAATATGATATATTAAAAGTGGAAGCTAACTAAAAAGATAGCTTGATTTTTTTATGTTCGAGGGTGTTGCCCACTTTTTGGGATTACACTGTATGTTGTTGTTTGGTTTGGGGGGCGTTGATTTGATACGTATAACACCAATCTTCCATGTTTGATCAGGTTTTCATCATTGGCCCCCTTAAGCAGGTAAGGAAAGCAGAAGCCATGTTGAGGGGCCGGATGTTATGAGATACTTTTGACCTTTTTGCTGCATCTCGAAGCTGGAGCTTTGTGTTCATACTACTTGATCATCATGCTAAACAAAAACCTATCTCCACTTTTGTTTTGCTAATATTCACCTTGATCTTCCATGCGAATTCGTCTCACATTCGATGGGGTGCTAAATGGATGCATCTTTTTGGAAGTTAAATCTGTATTTGCTTTACCATTACTTGGTTTATGCGTGAAAATGAAAAAGATTGTTTTAGCTCCCTAATTCCTCTCTTTTCAGAGTCGTAAGAATGTGTGGTGAATTGATGGTGTTTGGTACTGGGCTTATTAGTAACTCCGCCCACGAAGGCACTTAGAAAATTACATAGTGTTCTTTGTCTCTATTAGGATTTGAACCTTGATTTTCCATGGTTTTCACCCACTTTAGTGATTGCTAGGGCAAACCTTTTAAGTGTCATGTTGTAAGAATGTCTTGATGAGGATGGTCAAAATTTTAGTGTGGACATTGTTCTATTAGTCAGTTGCGAACTTGATTGATGGAGTGGTCACTCTTCTTTGGGGTCATTGTCATGCCCACGGAGTGGCCAGCTTGGGAATTTTGAGAATACTACTGGAATAGGAGTGGACTATCAGATTGCCCAGTTGTAATTATTGTAGTGGAGCCATGGACTTAGTTCTAGAAAATGTTGAGAAAGTGACAACTTTGTGAAAGGGATAAAACGTAGCCCCCCCTATTCACATGACCACTCGGTGACTTTGGGGGTTGCGGACAAAAGAGGTCGTTGGGGGGCTGAGGCCATTGAATTTGACACAATGGTACCGTTCAATGCATGTACACCAAATGTTTCTACAAGACTACAACGCAAAGAAACCTCTTGAATGCAGAATTGAATTGATGTTGGCCTTCCCCGATATCCTTTTATGTACTATTCTGCCGACTTGTGGTTCTTCATTTCTAGTAAATGGGAGCACGAACTCTGAGAAAAACAGCTCCACAAAGTTGGCTATGATGGGGCCATTTCTCATTAAGGCATCTCTCTGATCGACTTGGTCTAATATGTCTCAACTTCATTAATGTTGGACCGAGTTACCTATCCTAATATTACTCATATTCGATTGAAAATCTACTACATTTAACTCGTATAATGTGACACTATTATTTCATGAGAATAACAACAACAAATAATAATTACTCCTCAATTCTAAGCAAGTTGGGTTAACTTTATGATTTTTTCTTGTCATTGTTATTTCATTTACTCTTGTCCATGTTCAATATATGACTGAAGTCACTTTAAAAAGAACGTTCATTTGATTTCTGATCAAATTATTGCTACTATTGTTAGAGAATTAATTTATAGTGTTTTCTTTAACTTTTTCTTGGATTATTTTTAGTGCCAGAGTCAGGTACGGGTATTCATAAGAACACTAGAATGTTACAGCTAGGATTGTAACTTCTGGCTTAAATCAATGTTTGGATCCCCTCTGTCACTATATACTAGAATCTTTTCTTATATTAAGGGAACTCAACAATTTATGTATAACTAATTATTTATTTATTTATTTGCATAGTTTAATTCTCCTATGAAGGCAATTCAGCTAAACCCTCCTCTTGCTTAATTGTAGTGCTATGTACTATATCTCCAAAATATTATTGGAAAAAATGAAAGAATGAAGTTATTGATGTATAATTTCACACCAAAATTTGAACATATTGATCCGTATCCTTTGAATATTAGTAGTACAATAACAACAACTACACCACAATCTCAATCAAGTTTAGGATGCTAAATAAGAAAGACTAATATATATGTTCTTTGCATCCTTAATCAATGACTCATCTAGTGTTTTAGATACTTATATTGCCTCTTTAAGTAATACAAATACCACTTATATTGCCGCTTAAACACATTGATCCCTATACTTTGAATAGTAAATAATAACAATTATAATAATTATTCATTATGTCAAACAAATTGAGTTCAGTTATATGAATCATCACATGTTTTGCAGTATTTTAAACAAAGAAGACCTAATATTCTGGAACTCTCTATAGGAGAATGTTATTGCATCCTTAATCAATGACTAATCTAATGTCTTAGATACTTGCATTCCCTCATTAAGTAATCGTTCAATACTACCAAGATTCCTATAGATTTAGGTTTATAATTCGTGCAAAAAAATGTCAAATCATTTTCTAAAAACAAAATGATACGAAGTAGATGGAAATCCAACAAGATAACCTAAACAAGTAATTTGACTGCTGTCATGAGAATCAAGAATAAACTAAATTTAGTACCAATCATGCATATCATGATCATCTGCAGATATCAAATAACACTTTAATAAATTAAACAAGGAATACTCTAGTTCTAATTTTAGAGAGTATCAATGTGATGATTCTCATGATCAGATCTGATGGTCCAAATCAGCAGCTCCGATTGATTTCCCATATGGGAGATGTCTATCTGGTACTGTATTCAACCACTAAATTCCCTCCACGTGTACATGAGGGCTTGTGTTCACGTGTGTACGGCAAGGATAATAATTTTATATTGAATGTTGATGATACCATAGTAGAAAGGATTTGTAGGTCCCATTTGGCAAAGCCGAGCCAATAGATAATGGCTTGAAAGTGACGTCATGGAAGCCGACAAGTTGACAACTCACGTCGAACTCTTATTATAACGCGGGATGCATTTAGTGATCGTTTGGTACATCTAAAATTATCCCTGATTAAATTAGTTGTAATTTATCCTTCATTTCATTATTTTACTTGAGAGATGGGATAAAATTAGGATTAAGTGGGATAAGGTGGGGTATCCCTGGAAAAGCCTTCATTTTATATAGGTGAGATATTTATATATATATATATATACCGCTGCACCAAACGATATATTAGTGTTTTTTTTTTTTCTTTCAGTTTGGATGGTGACATTAGAGGATAGAACAATATGATAAAGAGCGTGTGGATGGATGGACCACTTCGTTTTGTGGGCCGAACACTCATCTTAATGAGGCGTACATCTAAAATCGGCCCAAATTAGTTGTATATACCTTCATTTCAAATTTTACTTGGGAAATTAACTTAATTAAATAGCCATCTGCCAAAAAAGATAGCTGACAAATGTATAATATATATATATATATATATACCTCTCAAGGATATATTACGCTGAGGGTCTTTCAAAAACAACCCCTCTACCTTTAAGCGTATGTGGGCCCCATGATTTTAAGGCTCAAACCGTGAAGAACTAAACACTGAAAGGCTCACAGTGCTCAACATCTACTATCTATACATAAAAAATAATTTTTTAACCACGATAAACAATGAATTTTTTCGATGGGAGGGTTCGGATGTTGTGTGTGCGTGTGTGTATATATATATATATATATATATATATATATATATATGTGTGTGTGTGTGTGTGTATATGTGTATATTGGATAGCATATAGTTATTTTTCGCTGAGCGATCAAATATGTAACTCCCCTTTTCACATCCCAAAACCTAGAAATATTTCCAATTTCATCTCTTAAGTTTGAGACGTCATTCAAAAATTTGTCCCTACAACCTCTATAGTTGTGTAACAATAGAACTATAAAGTTTTAAAGTTAAATACAATACATTTAATCCAACTTAATCTATGTCCAACAGAACAAATAATGCTTTATATATCTCATATACCCAGTTGTTGTTGTTGTATGGTTTTTAAATGCACGTTGTCTAATGTTTTTGGAGGAATTTATTTTCTATACCAAAATACTTTTGTCTAAACAGAATGGGCAATAATTTTTAACGTATTAGATTAAACAAGGTATTTTACGTGTAATTGGACGAAAAGAAAGAATAATTGGTACGTTAAATTTTGTAAATCGTAATTGTTACTGTAGCAGCATATTAATAATGTTTTTGTCCGCTTATAGATTGTTTTTCTTGTTGTGGTTTATTGGAATTGTCTTCTACTTCAACTAAATTCCAGAAATATATTGTATTCTATCACAAAGAAACTTCTCATTGCCCCACGGATAAATGACAAAAGCTTTCAAGGCTTGAAGCAACTTCAATTCATGACCTGTACGTACATCAAAGTAGATGATGTTAAAAAAAAAAAAAAAAAAGAGAGTAATTAAACAAATGTAGAAAATAAAATCATCCAACTAACATCTATAATTCCTGTTACGTGCAGATCACAATTCTGTTTTATTGTTGCATCCAAACCGATTTCTCTTTCTTTCATTTGTAAGATACAATGTCCTAGTTGGCTTTATCTAAGCTACAAACTCCCATTGTTTGCAAGATTTTTTGCTACTATGCCACTAAAGGGTGTGACATCGAAATAAATAAAGTAAGATGAAAATTGTGGAAGATCATTCAAAACGGATTCGGAATTTGAACTTTGTGAGTTCAATCTGCTAAGGTTTTTAGCATTTTAGATTTACTATTTGTTGTAATTTTAGTGAATTTTTATACATAAATTTATCTTTATGCGTCGAAAATGTTAACTAGGTTCAGATGAACCCAACGACCGAGTGTTGCATTTGCCACTGGGATCAGAATGTCGGATTAAGCTAGCCCGAAGATACTCTTAATATGGTGTGATATTATCTGTTTTTTGTCAAGCCCACACGATTTTCCCAAAAGGCCCCACTACACCAATTCTCTTAAAAGTTAGAAGTATCATACACCTCATGTGTAGCTTCTTCTTTCAACTGCCAATGTCGGACTTTGTTCATGCACCTAACATAACGATCGAATTGTGTTGGAGACAAAAGACGCTAGGTGAGAGTTATCTAATTACCATGTGTTGGTAGGAAATAACAGGTACCCCACGGAATGTTGATGTATATACAAGCTAGTTTGACCATCTACCTAGATTTATGTAGGTAGAATTATTCCGTATTTATGTATTGATAGAAGGTAATAATTATCCAGTGAAATAATCGAGGTGTGCGCAAGTTGATTCAAATACTATCTTTATCTACTATGTTAAATTACGTATCAAATGGGCGCCGGCATATATACCTCAAGAAAGAGAATCACATTATTACGAGCTTAATTATTGGTGTCAAATGATTATTTGGTTTCAACAACTTTGGATATCAAAAACAAGTAAATTACAAGGTGAAGAAAAACATGAGCGTTGACAATTACAACTAGGAAAAAATCAAATCAATCTGTTTAATGAAATAGAAGGGGGTGGAAATTGATACAGAAAGAAGCAAATTGCTATGGCAACCCATTTCACTGAGCTGTAATGATGGGGCGCATGTGGGTAGGATTCAGAGATTTTAGATGCTCTCTGCTAAAAATACATTGGCATATTATTTCTATTTATTTCGTAGTCTTTCTAAGACTTTTTTTTAAAAAGAAAAATTAAAAATAGAATGAAGAATACGAATTGGTCTAATGATCAATAAAGTGAGTGAGAATGATGAGATTTCCAAGTTTAAATTCCAGCAAAAGCTAAAAACACTAGATCATTAATTTCTTTCCATATATCCAAACTTTGATGGACATAGTAATTTAATATCTATGCTAATGGCAATGGGAGATAACAAGTACATCATATAATTAATTAAATGAATTTTGGTCCGAATACCGTTATTTTAATAAAAATAAAAAATAAAAAGAAAAAGTGGGAGTGATAGATATTAGATAAGATGTGAAAAGACAAAGTCCTATATAGGAGCAAGTTGGTGAGCTTCTGATATCTTCACTTAGCTTCTGAGTTCTGACTCCTAACCATTTTGCTTGCCTGCCAACATCTATCTGCTTCCTCAACTCTTCCACTACGGCTATTTTCCTCAGTTCAATTTACTAGTATGTAATTTTATTTTCTTTTATCCGTTAGAAAAAGAGTATTCTTTTTAATTTAAAATTAATTTAGTTTAAATTTTTCATTTTATGTTTAATAAGAATTTTTATAGTCATACAAATGTTATGACATGTTTAAGACATCAAATTTTGAAAGTTTTTGATACTCACACAAATTTATGACATGTACGTTTAACACCATAAATTTCATAAAACTTTCTTTCTTAGCCCTATGTGTCAAGTCCAATAGGTTCACATAAATTGGAATGACATGACACATAAATGATTTCATCCCTCCCTTTTTTTTCTTCTTACAAATTTTTAATAAGGAATAAATCCGTGGATAATGAAAAAGGAAGAACTTTTGTAAAGGAATAGATTTTGAGACTACTTGAATTTCAAAAATTAGTTCATGAAATGAGAATTTTTCAAAATTATATACTTAACAGGATAACAACATATTCCTTCAATGAAAATTCGACATTGGAAAATTTAAAAATAAAGGTGAATCTACTTCTAATATCATGTAAAGAAAATAAAGTACAAGTCTGCTTCAATTCCAAAAGATATTAGATGAGGATTTTTTAAGGTCATATAACTATAAGGAGACGATATTTTATCATCTCAACCAATAAAAATGTGAAACATTCTAACATTATTAGATTACAACCCCCATCTTTTGCTAAATCCATAATTCCTTGTAATTCACTTTTTGAGAGCCTGATCCCTATATGATTTAGCTATTCTATATTCCTTATTTTCTTGGTATTTAGCTATTCATTTACTCTTCTCATTTCATTTTACCTGCTTAATATGAACGGACATGAAAATTATGAATGTAAAAAAGATTTTCGGTTCTTGTAATCTTAAATATATCTATAAAATATCTAGAATTTGAAACCAAAAATAAATCTGAACCGTAGAATTCCACATCTGTAGATGGTCCAGACCATATATACTCCTTCACAATGACATTTATTAGTTTAATTTAACAACTTTGTCACAAGTTACAGTTCTGCCTGGTCAACTGCTCCAAACTCCAACAAGGAATAAAAAAGTTAACTTTATTTTCACAATTGTATGTGGAGTATTAGCACACCTAAAAAGTTGGTTTAAAAAATGCAGGTTGCTGTTATCTGCTTTTGTCGAAAATTACTTTTACTAGTATTTGCGAAAAAGTTTACCTTTTTCTCTGCCAAAGCAATTAAAAGGGTATGATTGACCCTCGGTAATCTTGGTCATCATCATCTAAAGGAAGATGGTAAAAGGGTGACTAAAAAGTTAAAAAGTCACATCAACAAAAACTTTGTTATGATTAAAGCTATGATTGTGGGAGTCTTCGTAAAGAAATAGAAAAATTGGCAAAGCCTAAGTTGCCTTGAGGGATATACACTAACTTATATTTATAGGCGGATTTAAAATGAGTTACAAGTATTGAATTTTCGTTCTACTCAATTTCCACATCTGCTGATTGTGTAAATATTTCTCTCATTACCAACATATTTTAACTTGTGATAATATATATCTACTTTATTTTTCAGATTATTAATCACTTTTTGTGAACAATTACACATAATTATCTTTAGATGATCTGATAATATAAAAAAAATTCACACGATCAATATCTAAAATTTAAATTGGCCTTTATTTTTTTTATGATTTCTTTGGTACCCGCGTTGTAGCCCCATTAAATTCAAATTCGCACCAGAAAATCTCACATCGAGAGTAAACCGCTTCCTAATAAATTTGACTTCATACTTAGGACCCGAACCCCAAACCTCTCATTAAAGACAATGTGACCCTCGTTGGTTTAAACTGGCTTTAAAATACATGTGGTTTCATGAACTTTAGAGCACGCATGGAGCAGCAAGTGCTAGAGCAAGCAGATCAACTAAGCAAACCAAAAAGGAGGTGGTCAGAGCTTTTCTCAATTCCTAAAATATTTACTAATTTATTAATTAAGAAAAAACAACATTCAACTGACGGAATATAAATATATATATAAAAAAATTACAACATTAAGAACGCACCTCAAAAATCTCATGCTCCCCATCTGCAAAACTATAGTCTTACAGCCCCACGAAGCTGACCAAAAAGCCTTATCTCCTCCTAAAAAAAACATTACATCTCCTGTCAACTCCTTGAACTATATATATATTCATATTTTATTTATACAAGTGCTACTAATATTTTCTCAATTAAATATATATATACTTCTCCTCCTTTTTCTTCCTTTCCATATATATATAATTAGCTAATGTCTTCCAAACAACATATTGCAAAAGCGGTCAAGAATTATAGCCTAAGCTAAAACAAACTCTTCTTTCACAACAGCTTGCAGTTTTCTGTTATACGGTAAATCTCTTCGTTTTTTTCCCTTCCTCTGATAGTATTTCATTTTTACAAGTTTTTGACCAGTTCCATCATATATGCAAATAGAAAAATTGTAGTAGCTGAAACTGACGTTAGCAAAATCTATTTTTGTATATTATCACAGATATTTATATGGATCAAGAATATGGTTGTTAGAGCCACTTCTGCGTTTCACCAAAAGCTGTGATTCTATATACAGACACCCTTCAAGATTTCATTCTGTCACATAAGGCCAACATTTTCTTGCAGGCTGCAGCTAACTTAACTGTAAGCTTCTTTTTTCTTTCATGAAGTTAAATTTCATTCATTTTTATGATAAAGCTTCTGCAAGATTTAATTCTCACCGGAATATCTAGAAAAGTTCATTAATCCATTCAGAAGCGGATCCAGAATTCACATTTGATGGGTTCAATATTTACGTTATTGCCACTGATCCTATGAATTTTAGTGATTTTTCATGAGTGCACACATTTTCACTCCATGTAAAAAATACTGGGTTCATGAGTTGAAAGTTTATTAATCCATCACTCACATTTTTTCAGGTATAAAAGAGTGGTTCTTGCTATTGCAAAAGTACTATCAATGGAGAATTTGGATTGGGATGAAACTCCAGTTAATTTTGGAGCTTCATTTGATCCGATACACATAATTTCTAATTGGAACATGCCACAACGCCAAGAAGCTGCTCTTAGATTGGCTACTGATTCTATGGCTGCTAAATCTGGAGCAGATCTAACCAGGGATTGTACTGAAATGGGCTTTTCTTCTTCTCCAATGCTAAATATGCCTAATTACATTAGTGATAATAATCCAATGGGCCTAATGTCCGATTTTGGTGTTCAAATGTTTAAGCCAACAACTGGACTACTTTCAAACAGTAGATCTCTAGAATCCATTGATTGCTTACTATCCGCAACCACCACCAACAACACGGACACGTCAATCGAGGACGATGGCATGTCCATAATTTTTGCTGATTCAAATAGCTTGTGGAATTCGGGAGAGTCTACAAGCATTAATGCTCCTAAGCTGTCGCCAGGTTATCAACAGATTTTGACCTGTCTGCCTGATCATAAGTTACCGGAGGAAGAAAAACAAAGAAACCGAAAACATTACGAGCCCATCAATGCTAATGAGCTTGATGAGGCGGTCTCACAATCATCTCCTGATCATAACAAGAGAAGCCACGATCAAGCTCTGGGAAATTCACCAAGCGAGTTCAATCTGTTTCAGTCAGATAATTCGTTAAACGGAGATTGTGGTAATTTTCAGCTCATTTCGGAAAAGCAATCCAAGTGCAAGAAGCCCAGGTTAACGGAGAATATTAATCAGCGTCCAAGTTCATCAAACATCAATTTTCAACAAGCTAGCTCATCGGCATCCTCAATAGATCAAGAGCCCGATCCAGAGGCAATCGCGCAGATGAAGGAAATGATATACCGGGCTGCAGCATTCAGGCCCGTGAATTTCGGGACTGAAGTACTCGAAAAGCCCAAGAGGAAGAACGTAAGAATATCAACGGATCCACAGACAGTCGCGGCGAGGCAAAGGAGAGAAAGAATAAGCGAAAGAATTAGGGTTTTGCAAAGGCTAGTTCCAGGAGGAAGCAAAATGGACACAGCATCAATGCTTGATGAAGCAGCAAATTATTTGAAATTTTTAAGGTCACAAGTTAAAGCATTGGAAGCCATAGGCCAAAAACAAGATCCTTTTTCTTCAATACCATTTAATTATCCAATTCCCATGCAATTACCACATTTTCCACTACAAAACCCTAATCCAATTCATCGACCAAAGAGTTGACGTGCTTTTTTTGTTGAAAAGAAATCCAAGAGGAAAGGGACAATAAATTTGTTGTGTAAAGACATTTTTAGTTTCTTTCTTATTCTTTTTTTGTTTTTGTTGTTATTATTCTGCAGACGGAGGTTCATTTTTTTCTTCCTCCCCTCAGTTTTCAATTAGATGGGACTAAGAATAATTTCTAGTACGTATGTAGGAATTGATAATTGTATTTGTTTCTTTGCATGGAACAAATAAGGCTTGTTCAGTTAGTAGGATAATTTCCCATGTCTAATTAAGTTTTCAAAAGTGTAATAGTTTAAGTTATATATCAAGTAATAAATTTTAACACCATCAGATCATCCATATATATAAAAAATGTGAAATTTGCAATTTTACAAAATGTGAAATTTGCTTAGACCAATTAAATATGTGAAATTTGCAATTCTAAAAATGTGAAATTTGCAATTTTAAAAAATAAGACAAGTTACTGCTACAACAAGTAAAGGTGACCTGATGGTATAAAAAATTACTTACATTAACGTTATATTATTAAGATCATGAGTCCAAAAAAATTAGCTGATCTTGATCATTGAATTTGAGAGAAAAAAACATGTACCTTATGTTTTAGACCAATTAAATGGATTTAAATTATAAGTATACACTAATTATGAACTGTTTTTTTTACACTAAATCAGTGAATTTAATATGTGATACAAAATAGTTATTCCTTTTATCAATTACTAATATTTATCATTAAATTACCTATCAATAAAAAATACTTATTGGAGTAGCTACCAATGCAGGAAAGTTAAATTCATTTTTAAAAAGAAAATAGTTATAAGGACTCGGACTCATCATTATTTCATCATGATATAACTGTGAATAGTAATCTTTACTGCCTAACTAATGATCCTTGATCCTTATCATGATGAATTCATGATTACAGACCCTTAAAGCTTCATGAGTAATTGGTAACTCCCTTAATTATGAGCATCATAATGAAATCCACTGCCATAATAGATAAATTAATTAAAGGGATAGGACCAGATTCGTGTTTGACACCACAACATTATAGCTCAGTGCAAGGTGAAGATCTCAAAAGAAAGGTAAGTAATAATAAGGGCTATGATTAAGATCGAGAGCTTAAAAAGTGATTAACACTTTGTACCTGCACTTTTAACTACTATATTTAATTTAGATTTTTTGTACTTCAGACCACAATTTTAATTTGTTATAGATCTTGGAAAAGTGAAGAATTTATTTCATATAAAGAAGTCAGAAAACCAACGCACAAAGGGACATCCTTTGTTAGTACAATTTGTGAATCCTAGTCAGTGGTCCTGTCTCCTTGATTCGATCCAAAGCGTGCCCCTCGGGGTTTTCACTTAATTCTTATTGCTAAGCACGTTTATTCTTCCTTTTTGGCAGTCATTGGTTTTTATTTTAATCCTGATCAGAATGTTTTATGCGAAAGAGGAGGATAGAAAATGATGGTTGATTTACACCAACACATATCAATTTACCAATGGTTGATTTATTTAATATGATGAAAATATATTTTAAATAATTATGATTAACAAGTGATAATAGTGTGTTAGCAAACACGTGTCATGCATTACTGGGTGGTAAAATAACATCCAATGCAAGTAGTTTTTACCATGCAAACCATGGTATTGTGGCTTTGCTATATAAATTATGCAGTAAAAAGTGTGACTTAGCAGTCAATGAAATAAATCAAAATTACGTGAAATTGGGATTCAAATTTCACTAGAGCCAAAAAATAATTAGGTGATTTCTTTCCATATTCGTAAGTTTGTGGATAAAGTATCTGATACTCATTTTGGTAGAATGTAGCACGATCCAATGGGGAAGAAGGATTCAATATTTAAATTTAATGAATCCAATATATATTTATGTCCTCGCCATTGAATCCATTGAACTTTTGTATTATGGAGTTCAAAATTTACTCAGTAATTTTCACATATTTATTTATGTATCGCGAAAAAAATATTGAATTCAATTAACCATTGAAACTACAATGTATCGGATGGAGTATATCGTCTAAATACGCGCAACTGTAATCCTTGACATTATCATTACAGAAAATTGAAAGAAAAGAAAAAAGAAAAGAAATTGAAGCAGACATATGTACAATTAATTCTTCTTGATGACCAGTAGGATGACGGTAAGGTAAAGTGGTGAATCTTTGAAAAATGTGGGGTTTGGGTTTTTGGTAGTATGTGGTAAGAGGGTGGGGGAATCACTTGTTTGATTGGATAGAAGAGGTTAGAGATTTTGTTTACTAAATATAGCAAGTTCTGTTAGAGGGAAGAAGCCCAGATCTGTGTACTTGACTTGTAGATATGCCTTACTTGGTATTTGTTTCAAATTGCATATAATGTGCACAAAATCTAACATATAAGATACCTAATTTGGGCCCGACTAATCTGGATTTGCTCCTTGAAATCCTATGTTGGGGTTTGGGGTAAAGAGCACGATATTAAAGACGACTTCATTCTCGAACCCGAAATCTTTGATCGAAGAAAGTTGGTATTTACCATAACTTTTAGTGGTGGCTAGCTATGATCTGATGCATTCGACAATCTTTAACTAGGTGTAATGAATCAAATAGCTAGGACAAGTAGACTCATACCCGCATTAGCTAAATCAAAGTCAAATATTTATTCCTATGATCTCATGGATAAGGAATTAATAAATAGTTGACTTTACTTTTAGCTAAAACGGTTATGATATGATAATCTACTTGTCCTAGCTAGTTGATTCATTACACACCAATTCAAAGACTGTCGACTGCCGACTTGTAACTGCTTCTTCTTGGTTGGCATTCGTTTTAATTCTTTGCTTGGGAACCAGAAAATGAAAGCAAAAGGAACGAAAATGTAATAGTTTTATGAGTTTAAATATTATATCACTTAAATATTAATTGCATATAAATTTTTATATCAAGCATGGAAGCTAACCTCATAACATGGTAAATCACTTGTTACATTAGAAAAAAACAACACTAATATTGTATTTTTTTACATCATTGTTGGTGTATATGATTCAACTCCTGTTTTTATTTGTTTACAACTAGAAAGAAATATATGTAAAAGATTTATGTTATATAAACTGATAGTGTATTTTTTTTTTTATTATTCTCATTATTTTTGTCGTCCCTAGTTTCAAGCATACGTCTATTTCGAGGTGGTCCAATGCTTGCAACTAACTAATCAGGGGCCTGGGAGAAGTTGGGTCATTTGCACTTTTGTCCCTATTTTCTGCTGGTCTTTAACTTTTGGCCCTTAAGACAAATAATTTTTTTGCGGGACATAAATTTATAGTTTTGCATTATAATATCTCACAAGTTATGCCCTCCGCTCTTAAAGAATGTATATCCCGCTAGGCACAAGTTCAATTTAAAGGTTAAAAATTTAAGACCAGCCCACTTGGAGGGAAAATCGTGCAATTTCATTAGAGAAGTTCGACATATTTTGATGGGAGATTGACCCATATATATATAATAAGAAAAGTATTTACAAAATATAACGAAACTTTTCAGTCTACAAAACATAGCAATAGATTTCTTACAAAATATATACGAAATTTTCGCTCAAGTTTTTTTTTTTAAAAAAAATAATTATTTTTATTAAAAAAACATTTCTCTATTTTTTTAAAAATAATTAAATTTTTTTCTGCTCAAGGCTTAAAAAAATCGCTCAAAATTTTGTGTATAAAATGTGTATATCTCGCTCAAAGCTTAAAAAGTTCGCTCAAAATTTTGTGTATGGAAACTGTATGAAATGCGTATATCTGGTTCAAAGCTTAAAGTTTTCGCTCATTTTGTGTATAAAACAATATGAATTATGTATATCTCTCAAGGCTTAGAATTTCGTTCACATTTTTTTAATAGAACGTTCATATTAGATTTCTGAAAAATTAATACAACTACAACAACATTGTATGCAACATTCATACAATATTTAAGGCTTAAAAAATAGCTTAAAATTTTGTGTATGAAATGTGTATATCTCGCTCTGGGTTTAAAAGTTTCGCTCATAATTTGTGTATGAAAACTGTATTTAAAATTTCACACACATATACACATTTCATACATGTTTCATACAGTTTTTATACACAGAAAATTGACTGAATATTTTAAGCATTGAGCGACTTTTTATATATATTTTTTATAAAAAGTAATTTAAAAAAAATTAATTAATGTTTTTTAAAAAATTATATGAAAAATAAGATCTGTTATATTTTATAAATAAAGAAAAGTATCGTTATATTTTGTAATAAAGAGTATTAAGTAGGTAACCTATGTCATTTTCCCTATTTTGAAACACACAAATCACAAATGGGCTAAATTGTAGGCCCTAACTCAGTGGACTTGAACCGCTGAATTTGCCATGCCTCCAGGCCCATGTCCACAATAATGCTTCTGATTCAATGCTTGTTGACTTCTTTGCTCAACTTCACTAAGTTCTTGGTCGAAAAGACATGCATTATCGACTCATTTTAGAAGATGTACTTCCAATTTTTTATAAGATAATTGACAATTTTAGCTTAATGAATCACTATATTCTGAATTATTAGCTCAAATATATGCTATGTGAAAGAAACTTGACGAGAACATGTCTAACTAGCAATTCTTCATTTGGATATTTGAAATACTAGAAAACTTTAAAACATCAACAAGTATTTCAGCAATGAAGGATGGCGTGTTTGACTTGTTTCAAGTTTGATATAAAAAATGGTGTTGACCTTGGATAAACAAAGACATTGATCGAACAAGGAAGGAATATCATATGTTAATGATGCTTTCAAGGAATGTTGTACTCGTTATAAAAATAAAATGTCGATGATGCACTGAGTCCGATACAAAAAGGGGAAAATCTTAAGTGAAAAGTTGAGGTGAAAATGTATAAAATATTAATGAATTATAATTAAATGATAAAATTGTACGGGTAAACACCACTGGCGGATTCAAGATTTTCATTCAGGGGGTTCGAAAAAAAACAATAAAAGCTAAATAAAAATTATTGTTGTCAATGGGGATCGAACCTAGGACACTGCAGACAAACACCTTAGACCACTTGAGCTAACCTTTTGCATTTGTTTAGGGTGTTCAAAAGCTAATATAACTACATAAACACAGAAAATTAATCTACCCTATATATACAGTATTATACATTGTAATTTTTTACCAAGGGTGTTGATGGACACTCTGCCACCCACGTAGATCCGCTCTTGGTAAACACACTGTATGGAGTATGCTAATGCCTAATGGTTTGGTGCCGAGACAATATCAATTAACACAAGAAGGAGATGGTTCATCATGCGATTGAACACTTCAAATAACTTGCTCCTAATATCTTTAATTAATTTGATAACCAAACCAATGCTGAATTAGGGTAAGGAATTTAAGTACTACTTAATTAGTTGCAAACTGAATTAAACTATATTATCTTCTTGTTTGACGTTCTCTAATGAGATCTATTCTGACATTCTTTCAAGTCACAAAGACAATATTCAATTGCAATCGATTTTTACAAAGTTGGCATCGGGTGGAGCATTGTTTTGAATTTTGATTCGTAGTTTCTTATAATTTTGATATATTATTGTTATTGTGCATATTATAGTCCTACTTACTTGTCATGTTTATTACATTCACGATGTTCATTTGGGGTTTCTCTACTCTGATTAGTTTTCTGGTATAAGTTTGATATGATGGTGAAGTTATATTAACTCACGTTAAATAGGGTACATATTTTAAGTAGATTACAAATTGAATAAGGTAAATTCTTGGATGCTTATTATACACACACAAAAAAACATAATGAAAAATTCAAACACTAAAGAGCATATTAATATAAGATATTCTGAGATCTCTAGGGCTTGGAAACAAAAAGTTAAAGAAATATCCAAAGTAACAAGACTAACATTTCAATATTTCATTTGTAAAACACCCAAGGCACCTGTATTCATTATCTTCGACTTGATCTTTTTATATCTAATTGATAGGAGTATTTTTTTTCCTTCTAAAATGCATAGTATACCAAGTCTGCTCCCATTATAGTCACAAAAGAAACAACAGATGTGATGGTACTCTGCACTCATTTGATAAAAAATTTAATTTGTATCTATACATAAATGTTGTGAAACGACACTACGTATTGCAGTCTGTCTTCTACACACACGATCAAATTAACACACGGTCATCTCATCTTAGGATGCAAGCCATTATCCAAATTAAAGAACATCGCGTTCTTCAATTCGAGTCATAGTCAATTATCTCCCTTAAGCATTGCTTTAGTATTAAGACTACAACAGACATAGCTGGTCTACTTGGATGATCGAGAGAAACACATGCCATTGCCAAATCCACAACTTTCCATGCTGAATTCACATCAACTTCTCCTCGTACTCTTGGGTCGATAACTTTTGTAACATCTCTTTTTTCAAGCATGCCATTGACCCACGTTATACATAAATATTGTCATGTTTTCCTATCCAATTACGGCCCGTTATTATTTCCAAAAGAACCACACCAAAACTGTATGCATCGCTGTTTTCCGTTAGTTTATTTGATCTATAGTACCTCCAGGTTAATTCGAAAATTAGATATACTCGTCAGTCTTTTTGTGACAGACTAATGAAACATGGGAGCACTTACTCAGGGTCAAGGTAGCCTGGAGATCCCGCGATTATGGTGGTAACATGACCTCCTCCTTAAGGTAACTGGCAAAATTCTTGACAAACCAAAATCAGCAAGCTTTGCGTGCAATTTGTCATCTAATAGAATATTACTAGGCTTCACATCTCTGTGAATTATTGGTGGCTGGCAACCGTGATGTAGATACTCCAATCCTTCATTATTTCAGTTAAAATTAAAGACTGTCAAATATATAATTATTCAAAAACCGAGCTAGGTACGTAGAGATTGTAAATTTAACTACTGTTAGTACCTTGTGCTGCATCCAACGCTATTTGAAGTCTTTGCTCCCATGTTAAAAGATGTGGAGTTTTATCTGCATGCCATGACGAAATAAATTACTCCCCTATTCTAATTTAAGTGACGTTGATTGATTGAACACGGAGTTTAAGTAAGAAAGAAAATAACTTTTGAAGAATATGATCTAAAACAAGTAATAATCATTTGTGTGGCTATAAGTCACTTACCAGACAGGTGCTTGTCTAAGCTTCCATTGGGCATGTATTCGTAAATTAATCTAAGGTTGGTGCCCTCAACACAATACCCAACTACAGTAATCAAGTTCTTATGATGAACGCTCATCAGGAGACTAGCCTGTCCAATTTTTATATGCGTACATCGAGGTGATCAAATTAGTGTAAATAAATATAATAAGAAGGAATAAAAATATATATATATTCAGTTCATTTCTGTACTAGAAATTATTTCAATTTACCTCAGAGTGGAATTCCTTGAAGCCTTGAGCTGAAGATGGGGATAGCATCTTAACTGCTACGTCACGGTCATCAGTATTTATATAGCCAAGATAAACTGTGCCAAAACCTCCTTGTCCCAGGATATTTTGGAAGTTATTTGTCAAGTACAAGACCTCTGAGTATGTAAACTGCCGATTTTTCAACTCAAATGCAATATTTTGATCACTCTTTTTGCTTTCTGTTTCAGTGACAATCTTCCCAGCTGTTAGAGAAATTAAATTAATTTCTTCAATAAGTAACACATCATCGTACGTACGTGCAAGTCCTTTTATTGTTTGTATATACATATTTACCTTGTTTGTTTTTCCCTCGGAAAATCCAAAGAAGTAGTAGTAAAACCAAGAGGCCAATGACCACCACAGATGCAACAATTGATGCGAGTACAGGAGCACTAAGCTTCTAGTTTTTCTTCTCAGGGGGTCTATTACTTCCGCCATCACTTTTATCGTAGCTGTAAGTCAAAATAATTAAAAATCTTAACCAATGTCTATGTTGAAAACATAATCAAGTAAATAAAAGTGTAGCTTCTCTAATGTTAATCTTTTATAATATAAGTTGATCAAACAATTCAATATCAAATCAGGCTGAGGTTCCGGATTTAAGTCTCATCACCACCTAGAACAACATGTGAGGGAAATGAAAAAGAAGAGTTTTTGATAAGTTGGTCGCACAAATTAGACCATGACCAATTATTTAGGAAACTAATATCATAGGGGAGAGAACATTTTAAACCTTAGATGCTTTTGTGTACTATATACTAAAATAATTTATGGTTTCTGAGAGGCAACCGAAACCTCAACAATAGAGAGCCATCTTTTGCTTTTGCCAGCAGCTCTGCCGGAATTGGTCCTGAGAAACTGTTTCCTTTCAAGTATCTGTTAAATTAAGAGAACCAAATTACAATGTATCTTCTAATTAAATAAATAATTGAAAAGGAGGTCAGTTAATTATATGAATGAGTAAATTACAGCACTCTTAAGAAGGCTAGTTGAGAGAGAATAGCAGGCACCTCCCCTGTCAGCTTATTGTTGACAAGTCCCTTCAAGAGAAGCACAAGATTGTTACAAGTACTGCTCCTATATTTTAATTTGTCTTACTTTTTCTTTTAGTCTGTTAAAGAAACTACCTCTTTCTATATTTAAAATGAAGAATTCTACAAGTCATGTTTAAGATTACAAAATTTACAAAATATCTTGATACATAACACATATTTAGTTTCTGGTCAAATTGAAACGCTTTAATTAAAACGGAGGGTAATAGCTAGTTTGGCCCAAGTGATAAAAAGTTGGAGTGAGTACTTATATACTTACAGATAGTCTAGCTTTGTGAGATTTGCTATATAAGGCGATATTGTCCCATATAATTCGCTTGAAGATAAGTTTCTAATCAACAAACTTTAAATTAGTTTCATCATCCAAAACAAAATTAATTATTTGTACAAAAGAAACTTGAAAGGTGATGACAATACAAGAGTACTATCCTGGAGGGATCCACATCAGAATTGCATGTGAGACCAATCCAAATGTCAACTTCAGGACCGCATGGATCTCCTTGCCAGTTTCTTTTGATCCCATACGTCGATTTCACATTCATAATAGCCTCAACTATTAGCATACACATATATAATTGGCGTCAAATATAAAATTAACCCGTGAAAATATAATTGGTTCAATCCACCCAATTTGAGCGTGTTGAATTTCGCACATATTTATTGCCATTTATTTTGGGGATAGTCCAACGTAGTCAATTTAATATATGTAGCCAAAATTTGCTCATAAAATTATCAAAACATAATTTTTTTTTGGTTTGATTCGTTTGATATAGTCATAATAAATAAAAGAAAAAGTTTTTATTAGTTTAATCTAGTGTAAATTATAATACAAACAAACCCATTGTTTTGCCCAAAGTGACTCGCCCATCTTTGACGCAATTAAATTTTGAGCCGATTATGATCCAACCAGTTTATTAATTTAACCTGTTTTAGCCCAAAATGTAGCATATTCATCTCATTTGACACCCCTAGATGTAATTACAAAAAATGAGAGAAATATTTGCTCATACCTTTCTTAATCTTAAAGACGAAACATTCTAATGTCTGCAATAGTTTACAAAATTTTAAACAGTGATCTAACATTTTCTCAAAAGACTTTGAGTTTGCTTAAAAAGGATCTTTTGACCGTGGTTTAATTAAAGGTTGATAAATTGAAAGAAAAGAATAGATCATTTACTAAACAATGGTGAAAATTTGTGAATTTGTAGAGAAACATACCATCTACGTCAGAAGTTTGAGAGGTTATGATTTGATTCACCACTTTATAAATCTCAATGGCATTGATGATGGGTGGATGAATTGAATTTCCCGTTCTGTTGAGCGAAATTTGGTGGTTGGCTCTTGGTGTTAGAGCCTTTCTTGAATAAACTGTGAACGGGTACAAATAGTCCAGAACCACTGGTCCATAGTAGATATTTCCATTAAGATAAATATTGAATTGCCTATTCAAGTGGTTGGCTTGAATTTCTGCAAAGTGCAGGTAGAGATAATGCTCGTCTGTCGAATTTGCAGGTTTCCACGAAAATGTTATTCCATCACCTGATATCGCTGTGCTCATCACCTTTGATGGTGATTTAAAATCGTTGTTGTTAATGGTTGAAGAAGTGCTCAGTGATATGGTGTTTTCCACATGTTCATTATATGGAAACCATATACGATCGTATACGTCATCTTGGTACCTAAATAACCATGGAGGGAACAGAGTATATATTATCTGTCTTTTAAGATTTCTGCACTTTATAAGAATGAATTTCCAAGAAAAAACCAGTAATAAATGTTTCTTGTTTTTTTTTTTTTTTTTAAAACGTCAAATATTCTGAAATAAATACAGTTTTGAGATAGGGAGTATTTACCTTACAAATTGAGTGGATGGTGTTGAGCCAAAATCAAGGCGCATCATTGTTTGTAGTGACCCCGATGTGGTCTCGTACATGCTTGAGTTGAAGGGCCTCAGTTCTAGTGTGGATATAAATGGTGTTCCTCGACCAGTATTTACTAGACAAACCTGTACAAAATCCGACGAGAGAGCATGTATGATCTCTATAAGAAATGTTGTGGAAGCATTGACGATTTCAATTCTGTCCCAATAGTCAACTCCAAGATGAAGATCGAAAACGGGTGGTTGGCTATTCCCGTCATAATTTCCGTACAAAAATCTTGCCCTGATTAAGTATTTGTTTCCTTTTCCATTGGAAACTCTAATGGTATAGCAATTTTTTATTCCTCGAGGAAAGCTTGTGAGGACCAACAATTGTTGTTCCAGGCCAGTGGTCTGGAATTCTGTCGATATAGTAGCATTAGTACCTGTATCGATGAAGCCTGAATCGGAAACATAGTATAGTCCTGTAGTTGCATCGGTGTAATTGGAACCTTGAGGAATTCCACAATCTATGCTTATGAATCCTGGAAAGAAGTTGAGAGTATTATTAGAAGTTAATCAACAACAACAACACACCCACAGAATCCTACAAGTGGGGTGCAGGGAGGGCAGACGACACCTTACCCCTACACCTTTGTGGCGTGAAGAGTTTGCGATAACCTTCGGCTCGAAAGAATATTAGAATCTTAATCCAATAAGAAAATTATCAAAGGAAATGAGCAAAAAATAGTAAGTTCGAGGGTTGATTAATGAAATCATACCTGATTTTTCAACTTGGGCGTTAGCTTCAAGTGCAAAGACAGAAATACGAATTAGAAAGACAAAAATCAGTGCTTTCGTCATTTTAGTGTTGAAGCTAAACTCCAGATTCTTGACCACTAAAGCATGAAGTGATTAACCAGCGTAATTTCCATCTTAATAATATGCATAATTCACCAAGTGTCATTAATTAATTTCCTTCGTAAATTCACAAGAAGATGCGACTTTAGGATTATCCAGTACAGGAACTGTTCTTATTTGTTCTATTTTATCAGGAGCCACGTCAGCCAGAAAGTGAAGCGAGGGATTAATATTGTCAAGCTTAATTAATTAGTGATTAAAAAACAATAGGACAACAGTGGACTACCCACCAAGTCGCAGATCTGAAAAAGGAATTTTCAGAACACAAAGAATGCGATGTGTTTTAATTTATAGGTTAAAGAATTTAATGAGCTATTAATGTGAGAGATTGAACTTTTCTAATGGTGACAAAAAGTTCGTTTAAATTCTCCTATATATGAGTCCCGCAATTTTTTTTTAATTAAATTCTACTGTATATGACTCCGCATCATTCTAGTTTAAGTTCCTTTAACATAGAAAATTTATTAGTTCCATGTTATTCACTTTCAGAAAACAATAGGATGGACTTTAAGAGGAGAAAAAGAAAAAAAAAAGAAGCTTCAAAAAGTCTTCTCTTTCCACATAATACGAAAATGCAGTTTCTCCTTATGTCGAATTACACCCTTAAAATTTTCTCAATCCTAGCAATATTGGATAGAATTTAACCAAATATTTATTAACGAAATCTCACGAAGTTTTAAGTATTGAAACTCGTCCTTTTCGTGCCTGCAAGGGTTGGATTAGATTGCGTAAAGGCGTTTAGTTAATGCTTTGAAAGTATTTTTTATATATGATTTGCTTACTAAATTGATAGTATAATAAGATACATTTGGCAGAGACATAGATACCAAAGTTGCCTGTTGAAAGGCAACCATGAATGTGATGGTACTCTGCACTCACTGATTTAAAATGTTGTATCTGTACATAAATTTCTTGAAATGAAACTACCTATTGTAATTTGTCTTCTACACTCACAATCAAATAAACACACGGTCAGCTCATCTTAGGATGGAGGCCCTTATCGAAATTCAATAAACATCGTGTTCTTCAAGTCGAGTCATAGCCAACTATCTCTCTTAAACATTGCTTTAGTATCAAGACTGCGACAGACATAGCTGGTCTTCTTGCTGGATCGAGAGAAACACATGCCATTGCCAAATCCAAAAATTTCCACGCTGAATTCACATCAATTTCTCCTCTTAAGCTTGGGTCGATAACCTTTGTGACATCTCCTTTCTCAACCATGCCATTGACCCACGTTATTACATAAATGTTGTCATGTTTTCCTAGTGCATTCCGGCCTGGAAAAGAACTACACCGAAACTGTATACATCACTCTTTTCCGTTAGCTTATTGGACCTATAGTACCTGCAACATCGGATAATTTGGAAGTTAATGTCTGAATTAACACCGGATATTAAATATACTTGTCATTCTCTTTTAGGCAGATTAACGAAACAAAGAAGCTCATACCCAGGGTCAAGGTAGCCTGGAGTACCCGCGACTATGGTGGTAACGTGACTTCGCCCTTCAATTGGCAAAATTCTTGATAAACCAAAATCAGCAAGCTTTGCTTGGAATTTGTCATCTAATAAAATATTAGTTGGCTTGATATCTCTGTGTATTATTGGTGCCTGGCAACCATGATGTAGATACTCCAATCCTTCATTAAAAAAAAAAAGCGGTCAGATGTATTAAGCTCCCGTATGCGCGGGGTCCGGGAAGCCGCCGGACAAAAGGTCTATTGTACGAGTCTTACCTTGCATTTCGCAAGAGGTCGTTTCCACCTGCCGAACCCGTGACCTCCTGGTCACATGGCAACGACTTTACTAGTTACGCCAAGGCTCCCCTTCACTCCAATCCTTCATTATTTCAGTTAAATTTGAACACTTCAAATATATAATTATTTAAAAACCTTCAAAAAAAAAAAAATCAAAAAACGAGCTGGGTAGAGATTGAAAATTTAACTACTATTAGTACCTTGTGCTGCATCCAATGCTATTTGAAATCTTTGCTCCCATGTTAAAGGATGTGGATTTCTCTCTACACGCCATGTCAAAAATAAATTACTCCCCTGTTATAATTTAAGTGACGTTGATTAGTTGAACACGGAATTTAAGCAACAGAAAGAAGAAACTTAGATTATGGTCTAAAACAAGAAATTGACATTTGTGTGGCTATAAATGACTTACTTGATAGGTGCTTGTCTAAGCTTCCATTGGGCATGTATTCGTAAATTAATCCAATGTTGGTGCAATACCCAACTACATTAATCAAGTTCTTATGATAGGCGCTCATCAGGAGACTAGCCTGTCCAAATTTTATATGCATATATCAAGGTGATCAAACTAGTGTTAATAAATGCAATAAGCAGGAAAAAAACACACACACACACACACATGCGTGTGTGTGTGTGTTCAGTTCTCTTCTGCACTGAAAATTACTTCAATTTACCTCAGAGTGGAATTCCTTGAGGCCTTGAGTCGAAGATAGGGATAGCATCTTAACAGCCACGTCACGGTCATCAGTATTTATATACCCAAGATAAACTGTGTCAAAACCTCCTCCTCCAGGGATATTTTGGAAGTTATTTGTTAAGTACAAGACCTCTGAGTATGTGAACTGCCGGTGTTTCAACTCGAATGCAATATTTTGAATGTTATTTCTTTCTGTTTCAGCGATCTTCCCAGCTGTTAGGGAAATTTAATTAATTTCGTTAGTAATTAAGTAACACATAATCGTACGCGCAAAGTCCTCTTATGGTTTGTATGTACATATGTACCTTCTTTGTTTTTCCCTCGGAAAATCAAAAGTAGTGGTAGGAAAACCAGGAGGCCAAAGACCACCACAGATGCAACAATTGATGCGAGTATAGGAGCTCGCAGCTTCTTGTTTTTTCTTCTGATTGTGGCTATTACTTCTGCCATCAGTTTCATCGTAGCTGTATGTCAAAACAATTAACAATCTTTTTGAAATATAATTAAGTAAATAAGAGTGTTCCCTCTCTAATGACTTAAGCTTTTAGATAAGTTGATCGAACAATTCAATGTTATATTGTATCAAATCAGGCAGAGGTGAGGCAAACGAAACCTCAATAAGAGAGATCCATCTTTTGATTTTGCCAGCAACTCTGCGGGAATTGGTCCTGAGAAACTGTTTCCTTTCAAGTATCTGTTACAATGAGAGCATAACAAAACAAACAAAAAAAATCTGTTACAATAAGAGGAACGAATTACTATCTTCTAAATAAAAAAAAATGATAAGGAGATTAGTTATAGGAGTGAGTAAATTACAGCACTCTTAAGAAGGCTTGTTGAGAAAGAATGGCAGGCACGTCTCCCGTCAGCTTATTGTTTGACAAGTCCCTTCACGAGAAACACAAGAATGTTACAAGTATTTCTCCTTCTGTTTCAATTTAAGTGTTTTTTTTAATTCAATTTAAAAAGAATGTTTATCTATATTTGGTAACATTTTGATTCAAACATATATCTTTAGTTTAGATTACAAGATTAATTTTTTTTCCATATTTTCTTAATTAATTTCGTGTCCGGTCATACTGAGACACTTACATTGCAACAGAAGAATACTAGTTTGGCACACCACACGGGTGATAAAGTTTGCAGTGAGTACGTATATACTTACAAATATTCTAGTTTTGTGAGATTTGCGATATAAGGTGATATCGTCCCATATAATTCACTTGAGGATAAGTTTCTACTCAACAAACTTAAAGTTGGTTTCACCATCCAAAACAAAATTACAAGAAGCATATTTATACTAAAGAAACTTGAAAGGTGATGACGATACAAGGATATGATCCTGGGGGGATCCACATCAGAATTGCATCCGAGACCGATCCAAATGTCAGCTTCAGGAACGCACGGATCTGCTTGCCAGTTCTTTTTAGAGAATTTTACGTGGCTTGTCACACTTCTAAATATTACCACATAATTAGCACAACTTTTAAAGTTCCTCAAAAATAGCAGTTTTTATTAACATTTTAAAAATATTATAAAAAAACGTACAGTTAATTAGAAGATGTAAAAATATATATGCCACTAAACTAGGGATTCAATTATATTCTCTTAATGTATATCATCTTTTATCTCTCCTCTTTAACTGATACACTCCGTTAATTTTCTTAATCACTATGACAATAAAATAAATATTTAATTAACCATAATTGAATCCCTAGTTTAGAGGCACACTTAATTTTTACATCTTCTAATTAACGTTACGTTTTTCTCCAATATTTTTACATCTTCTTACACACACACAAACACACACACACGGCGTAATTCATTTATATTATAATTTATTGAGGTATAATATTATATATACATGGTATAAAATTCATTTTTAGAGGTATGTATGGTATAAAATTCATTTTTAGAGGTATGCATTTATAAATAGTATAATTCAACATATACTATAATGGTATTAAGATATAATATTAGATATACCTGATATAATTATTTTACTGTTATAGTTCTAGGATAAATTATGAGATATAGGTAAAAGTTGTATATTCATGGAATAAATTTGTTAAGTTGAAAGTATTTTTTTTTTGTGAAAAAAGTTTACTAAATATAAATATATATTTGTAGTATATGTATGATATAACTTTTTTCTATCTAAAGCTTCTATCTATGGTATATACTTATGGCATAAACATAATATACAGCAAAATCATATAAATAAAATGGAAAGAAACTAGGAACACAATTGTCGTTGTAGAATATAATCTTTTTAGCAAAAATATAGGAAGAGAATCAATTATTATGCTGTTAATGACGTGCCCCTAATCTTGCCCAATTAATAGAGAGAGAAATCATTACCGTATGTAACTCCTAAACTGCCATTCAATGTTAATTAAATAGTTTTGCTAAGGTTCTGTAAATACATTTATATTACTGTATAGTTATGTTTTTTTCCCCTTCTTTTAATCCCATACGTCGATTTGACATTGGTAATAGCGTCAACTAATAGCAAAATAAATGTTAGTGATCGATGTATAATTAGTGGTGTCGAATAAAAAATTAGCCTGGAAAAGTATAATCCCTTCAATCATCCAAACATCAGAAGGTTGGGTTGAGCATATGTTTATTGGGGGTTATTTTGGGCATAGTCCAAATTCATCAAGAGAAGGGTGCCTCCTCACAAAGGGGTCATAGTGACCAGGCCTAGTTTAATAAATCTAAAAAAGATTTGGACCAATTCAGGTTGTATATGTGGCCTAAATTTATGTATAAAAGGCTTATCAAAATACAAAAAATAAGTTTTTTGGTTTGATTTGTTTGAGATAGTAAATAATAGGAGCAGACTTTGTTAGTTTAATTTGATACGATGTATAAAACAAGAAATAAAGAAAAATAATTATGAGTTGGCAGATTAAGTTATGATCCAGGTGATATTATGCAAATTTCTCCATTTTCGGTCACCATATAGATTTTGTGCCTATTTTTGGAAGTTGTACAATATAGCCCTTGAAAAATTATCTATCGAGAGAAAAGTTAGACTGATCTAATGCTTTGTTCACACCTGATCAACCTTACGAAAGAACATTAGACTATCATCTAACATTTGTAACAATCTAACATTTTGTAATAACTTACAAAAATGTTAGACTAGTCATAAATATTTTAGTTTACTCTAAAAGGGTTTTGGTCGTGATCGAAAAGATCCATAGTTTGTAAAATTTACAACCAAATTTATTAATCGGAAAAGGCTCAAATATGCCATCCAACTATCGAAAATGAATCATTTATGCCACTCGTCAATAGTTTGGCTCATTTATGTCATCAAACTATAGGAAATGACTCATTTATGCCATCGAACTGTAGGAAATGGCTCATTTATGCCACTCATCAATAGTTTGACTCATTTATGCCATCGCCCGTTACCAAAATGACTCATCCATGCCATATTTCATTAAAGCTGGTTTTACAATACCATATATGACACGTGGCCTCCAACTAGATTATGGTTGTGGGTGGGTAAGGTGTATGGTTCAGATTTTTTTATTAATTTGGTATTTAAAATTGGGCTGGTTTAATTAAACGACGTAGACCTCTAATTGGAGGCCACGTGTCATATCTGGTATTATAAAATTAGCGTTAATAAAAAATGGCATGGATGAGTTATTTTGGTAACATACGATGACATAAATGAGTCAAACTATTGATGAGTGGCATAAATGAGTCATTTCCTATAGTTCGATGGCATAAATGAGCCATTTCCTATAATTCGATGGCATAAATGAGCCAAACTATTGACGAGTGACATAAATGAGCCATTTCCGATAGTTGGATGACATATTTGAGCCTTTTCCGTTTATTAATTTAACCCGTTTTAGTCCAAAAAGTAGTTCAATCCTAAGACTTTTGTAGACGTAAAGGAAGATATTTAATTAACACTTCACTAATTGGAGCAATAAGGATGAACTTGAAAGAAAGAAAATATATAAACGTTTCTTGTTTTTGTAAACGTCAAATATTTTGAAACAAATCACAGTTTTCGAATAGGGAACCTTACAAATTGAGTGGATGTTGAGCAAGATCAAGGTGCCTCGTCATTAAGCACGATGGTATTGTACAGGCTTGTTTGAAGAGTCTCATTTCATAAGTGGCGTTCTTGACCTGTATTTAGTAGACAAACATGTACAAAATCCGATGAGAGAACCGGTATAATCGTAATGGCACGATGTTTTTAATTGTGCCAAAAGAACGTCCAAGATGATGATCAAAATTGCGGTTAACGTCGGTTCCAAAAATGTTGCCCTGATTAATAATTGCCTTTTATCGGTCTAATGGTTCCAATATTTTAGGAGCAGGAGAGCCACGGCTCTGTAAAGCCGAGTCAGGATAGGCTAACCGTTTTAACCGTGCCGTTAAACCGTGAAATTAAAAAAAAAAAAAAAAAAAAAAGGGTTGGTTGCACGGCCTGCTAACATACGAATCAATGATTAATGAATGGTTAACGTCCATTTAAAAAAAAAAAAAAAAAAAATGGCCGTTTAAGCAACGTCATTTACGCCATTTTGTTAATTTTTGCCCCCAAATTTTTTTTTTAACACTTTAACCCATCCCCCACCCCTATATAAACCCTTCTTCATTTTCATTTTAATTCACACCAATTCACTCTTCTTCATCTTTCTCTCAAATCTCAATCTCTCAATTATAATTATTTTGCAATAACTAGCCACAAAGTCTTATTATAGTTTCAACTTTTAATTATTAATTTTGCAATTATAATATTGTTGGTGGAGTTGGTGATTTTGCAACAATCAAGTAGCTTTGGTGGATTTGCAATTCTAGCCGCCTTGACTTTGTTAGAAATTAATCCCGGCAATTTGGTACCTTCGTTCCAACTCTATCTTTATTTTTTGCAATTTAATTTACGCAATTTAATTTACGCAATTTAATTTACGTAATTTAATTTGTTGTAATTTATTTTCTTGTGATTTATTTGATTGTGATTTAAATTAATTCTATTTAATAATGTCAAAGAGATTAAGACGTGGTGCCGGTAGTAGTAGTCGTATTGTTAGGGGTGCGCTTAATGAGGAAACATTTGTGGAAGAAACACCTAATGTAGGTATTGATGTTGGTGGAAATAATCCTTTTAGGTCGTGAGGCGATACAACAACATTTTACCGACACTTTTAATGAAGACTTAAATGATGATGATGAAACACAACCCCTGAAAATCCCATAGGAGATACATGTCTGCACGATCACATACACGAAACAAACCCTAGAACTCGTAAGCCAACGGCAAAAAATTTGGAAATTTATGACTAAGAATAGGAAAGCCAATCGGCTACATGTAACGTATGTGTGGACAAGTATTTAGTTTTAAGCAAGGAACTGGTAAGGATGGTGGAACGGGTACACTAAATTCTCATATGAGAACCAAACATATGGATGTTTGGGGAGAGCAAAACGGTTCAAATGTCGGGGGATTCAAATGACGATAGACCACGAACAGTGGTAGAAATTTTAAGTATGACAAGAAAAAAAAAAAAAAAGAACAGCTGTAGAAATAGCTAAAATGGTAGCTTATGATTGTTTACCATTTTCCTTTCCATCGGGTATTGGGGTTTGTTACTTACATTTCAACGTTGTTGTAATAATCCGTTATTTGAGGTATTCTAGAAGTACTTGTAGGCGATGTTATAGATTTGTTTAAAAAATATAGATTTTATTTTGCGCCACGTATTTAATTCTTTAAATTGTAATGTTTGTCTTACCGCGATTTGGGTCTTAGTATTAACCATTTAGATTTTTTTGCTATTACATGTCATTGGGTTGATGACAATGGGTTATGCAAAAAAGAATTATAGCTTTTTTATATGACGAAGAAAAGGTCGTCACGATGGAAAATTTTTAGCCGATTCAATGTCTACTATTATGAGATTTTTTTAACATTTATAGAAAAACACTTTGTATTGCTTTAGATAATGCTTCTAATAATACAAAGGCGGTTGGTCTTTTTAAAAAAAAATAAACCCTCCTCTAAAAAATATTTTTCATGTAAGATGTAGTTGTCACATTTTAAATTTAATTGTTAAAGATGGTCTTGAGCATTTTGATGATTATTCCCTATTCAAAAAAGTTAGAAATCATTGCGTTTCTTTTGTAATGCTAATAGGGGAAGAATTAGAGATTTTAAGAATGCTTGTGTGGAAAATAGTAACACCGCACCTTGGAACTATATTACAAGAACTCATATCATTAGAGTTCTAATGGAAACATTTAAGGTTTGACGTTTTGCGAAAATGGTTCATGGGCCTATTTCGGGCAGCGATAACTCCTTGATCGGTTTGGAATTTGGGAAGGTACTATCAATGAAGTTGTAGTATGCAGAAATACCTTTCTAACGATATAAGGACCAAGCCAATCAGAGATCGGAGCAAGAGAGATATGATCGTCTCGATATGGCTAATAGTAAGGCACTTGAAATCACATAGAATCGGCTAAGTTTTCGATGCGTCTGCCTTCCAGTCAACTTTAGTGAAAATCCGTTAGAATTTGAGAAAACTTCCTCAATGAAAGTTGTAGCCCTTTGAAAATAGCTTTCAACGGTATCTTACGGGGGTCAAACGGACATCTGTGCAAAGTTATGCCCATTTTACTGAAGCCTATTCGTGGGTTTTTCCCCCTAAGGGACGTTCGGGCGAAAATGAGTTACGGGA